>NW_026912121.1:300000-600000 GCF_963662255.1 Cinclus cinclus
AACCATTGTGACCCAATGCAGGCTAACAATCTAATGATCCCTTGTGGCACCAGGGGGTATAAAAAGGGCCAGGGATGGATTGTTGCAGCACGGGGACCAATAGAAGCAAGGATCTATTATGCCACCATGGAGGCCAAGAATCAAATGATTCATTGTGACATCAAGTGGCCTAAAAGGGCATGGGATGCATTGTGACACCACAGAGGTTAAGAGAAGCAAGGAACCATTGTGACCCAATGCAGGCTAACAATCTAATGATCCCTTGTGACACCAATGGGCCTAAAAGGGGCAGGGGTGAATTGTTACAGCACGGGGACCAATAGAAGCAAGGATCTATTATGCCACCATGGAGGCCAAGAATCAAATGATTCATTGTGACATCAAGTGGCCTAAAAGGGCATGGGATGCATTGTGACACCACAGGGGTTAAGAGAAGCAAGGAACCATTGTGACCCAATGCAGGCTAACAATCTAAGAATCCCTTTTGAAACCAGGTGGCGCAAAAGGAACACGGATGAACTCTGACAGCATGGGGACCTATAGAAGCAAGGAACCATTATGACACCATGAAGGCCAAGAATCAAATGGTTCATTGTAAGACCAAGTGGCCTAAATGGGCTTGGAATGCATTGTGACACCACAGAGGTTAAGAGAAGCAAGGAACCATTGTGACCCAATGCAGGCTAACAATCTAATGATCCCTTGTGACACCAGGGGGTATAAAAAGGGCCAGGGATGGATTGTTACAGCACGGGGACCAATAGAAGCAAGGATCTATTATGCCACCGTGGAGGCCAAGAGTCAAATGATTCATTGCGACATCAAGTGGCCTAAAAGGGCATGGGATGCATTGTGACAGCACAGGGGTTAAGAGAAGCAAGGATCCATGGTGACCCAATGGAGGCTAACAATCTAATGATCCCTTGTGACACCAATGGGCCTAAAAGGGGCAGGGAATAATTGTGACAGCATGGGGCCCCAGTAAAACCTGGTACAATTATGCCACCATGGAGGCCAAGAATCAAATGATTCATTGTGACACCAAGTGGCCTAAAAGGGCATGGGATCCATTGTGACACCACAGGGGTTAAGAGAAGCAAGGAACCATTGTGACCCAATGCAGGCTAACAATCTAAGAATCCCTTATGACACCAGGGGGCGCAAAAGGACCACGGATGAACCTTGACATCATGGGGACCTATAGAAGCAAGGAACCATTATGACACAATGAAGGCCAAGAATCAAATGGTTCATTGTAAGACCAAGTGGCCTAAAAGGTCTTGGAATGCATTGTGACACCACAGAGGTTAAGAGAAACAAGGATCCATTGTAACCCAATGGAGGCTAATAATCCCAGGATCACATTTGAGACCGGGGGCGTAAAAGGGCCAGGGATGGATTGTTACAGCACGGGGACCAATAGAAGCAAGGATCTATTATGCCACCGTGGAGGCCAAGAATCAAATGATTCATTGTGACATCAAGTGGCCTAAAAGGGCATGGGATGCATTGTGACAGCACAGAGGTTAAGAGAAGCAAGGATCCATTGTGACCCAATGGAGGCTAATAATCCCAGGATCCCATTTGACACCAGGGGGCGTAAAAGGGCCAGGGATGAATTGTGACAGCATGGGGCCCAATAGAAACAAGGAAGCATTATGACACCATGGAGGCCAAGAATCAAATGATTCATTGTGACATCAAGTGGCCTAAAAGGGCATGGGATGCATTGTGACACCACAGAGGTTAAGAGAAGCACGGAACCATTGTGACCCAATGCAGGCTAACAATCGTATGATCCCTTGTGACACCAATGGGCCAAAAATGGGCAGGGATGCATTGTGACAGCATGGGGCCCAAGTAAAACCTGGTACAATTATGCCACCATGGAGGCCAAGAATCAAATGATTCATTGTGACATCAAGTGGCCTAAAAGGGCATGGGATGCATTGTGACAGCACAGGGGTTAAGAGAAGCAAGGATCCATTGTGACCCAATGCAGGCTAACAATCTTAGAATCCCTTTTGACACCAGGGGGCGCAAAAGGACCACGGATGAACCTTGACAGCATGGGGACCTATAGAAGCAAGGAACCGTTATGCCACCATGAAGGCCAAGAATCAAATGGCTCATTGTAAGACCAAGAGGCCTAAAAGGGCATGGGATGCATTCTGACACCACAGAGGTTAAGAGAAGCAAGGAACCATTGTGACCCAATGCAGGCTAAGAATCTAATGAACCCTTGTGGCACCAGGGGGTATAAAAAGGGCCAGGGATGGATTGTTACAGCACGGGGACCAATAGAAGCAAGGATCTATTATGCCACCGTGGAGGCCAAGAATCAAATGATTCATTGTGACATCAAGTGGCCTAAAAGGGCATGGGATGCATTGTGACAGCACAGGGGTTAAGAGAAGCAAGGATCCATTGTGACCCAATGCAGACTAACAATCTAATGATCCCTTGTGACAGCAAAGGGCCTAAAAGGGCCAGGGATGAATTGTGACAGCATGGGGCCCAATAGAAAGAAGGAACCATTATGACACCATGGAGGCCAAGAATCAAATGATTCATTGTGACATCAAGTGGCCTAAAAGGGCATGGCATGCATTGTGACACCACAGAGGTTAAGAGAAGCACAGAACCATTGTGACCCAATGCAGGCTAACAATCTAATGATCCCTTGTGACACCAAAGGGCCTAAAAGTGCCAGGGATGGTTTGTTACAGCACGGGGACCAATAGAAGCAAGGATCTATTATGCCACCATGGAGGCCAAGAATCAAATAATTCATTGTGACATCAAGTGGCCTAAAAGGGCATGGGATGCATTGTGACAGAACAGGGGTTAAGAGAAGCAAGGATCCATTGTGACCCAATGGAGGCTAACAATCTAATGATCCCTTTTGACACCAATGGGCCTAAAAGGGCAGGGATGTATTGTGAAAGCATGGGGTCCCAGTGAAAACATGGTACAATCAAGCCACCATGGAGGCCAAGAATCAAAAGATTCATTGTGACATCAAGTGGCCTAAAAGGGCATGGGATGCATTGTGACACCACAGGGGTTAGGAGAAGCAAGGAACCATTGTGACCCAATGCAGGCTAACAATCTAAGAATCCCTTGTGGCACCAGGGGGCGCAAAATGACCACGGATGAACTCTGACAGCATGGGGACCTATAGAAGCAAGGAACCATTATGACACCATGATGGCCAAGAATCAAATGGTTCATTTTGACATCAAGTGGCCTAAAAGGGCTTGGAATGCATTGTGACAGCACAGAGGTTAAGAGAAGCAAGGAACCATTGTGACCCAATGCAGGCTAACAATCTAATGATCCCTTGTGGCACCAGGGGGTATAAAAAGGGCCAGGGAGGGATTGTTACAGCACGGGGACCAATAGAAGCAAGGATCTATTATGCCACCGTGGAGGCCAAGAATCAAATGATTCATTGTGACATCAAGTGGCCTAAAAGGGCATGGGATGCATTGTGACACCACAGGGGTTAAGAGAAGAAGGATCAATTGTCACCCAATTGAGGCTAAAAATCTAAGGATCCCTTTTGACACCAATGGGCCTAAAAGGGTCAGGGATGTATTGTGAAAGCATGGGGCCCAGTGAAAACCTGGTACAATCAAGCCACCATGGAGGCCAAGAATCAAATGATTCATTGTGACATCAAGTGGCCTAAAAGGGCATGGGATGCATTGTGACACCACAGGGGTTAAGAGAAGCAAGGATCCATTGTGACCCAATGGAGGCTAATAATCCCAGGATCCCATTTGACACCAGCGGGCGTAAAAGGGCCAGGGATGAATTGTGACAGCATGGGGACCTATAGAAGCAAGCAACCATTATGACACCATGAAGGCCAAGAATCAAAAGATTCATTGTGACATCAAGTGGCCTAAAAGGGCATGGGATGCATTGTGACACCACAGAGGTTAAGAGAAGCAAGGATCCATTGTGACCCAATGGAGGCTAATAATCCCAGGATCCCATTTGACACCAATGGGCCTAAAAGGGCAGGGATGTATTATGAAAGCATGGGGCCCAATTAAACCTGGTACAATTTTGCCACCATGGAGGCCAAGAATCAAATGATTCATTGTGACATCAAGTGGCCTAAAAGGGCATGGGATGCATTGTGACACCACAGGGGTTAAGAGAAGCAAGGAACCATTGTGACCCAATGCAGGCTAACAATCTAAGAATCCCTTTTGAAACCAGGTGGCGAAAAAGGAACACGGATGAACTCTGACAGCATGGGGACCTATAGAAGCAAGGAACAATTATGACACCATGAAGGCCAAGAATCAAATGGTTCATTGTGACATCAAGTGGCCTAAAAGGGCTTGGAATGCATTGTGACACCACAGAGGTTAAGAGAAGCAAGGAACCATTGTGACCCAATGCAGGCTAACAATCTAATGATCCCTTGTGGCACCAGGGGGTATAAAAAGGGCCAGGGATGGATTGTTACAGCACGGGGACCAATAGAAGCAAGGATCTATTATGCCACCGTGGAGGCCAAGAATCAAATGATTCATTGTGACATCAAGTGGCCTAAAAGGGCATGGGATGCATTGTGACAGCACAGGGGTTAAGAGAAGCAAGGATCCATTGTGACCCAATGGAGGCTAATAATCCCAGGATCCCATTTGACACCAGGGGTCATAAAAGGGCCTGGGATGAATTGTGACAGCACGGGGACCATTAGAAACAAGGAAGCATTATGACACCATGGAGGCCAAGAATCAAATGATTCATTGTGACATCAAGTGGCCTAAAAGGGCATGGGATGCATTGTGACACCACAGAGGTTAAGAGAAGCAAGGAACCATTGTGACCCAATGCAGGCTAACAATCTAATGATCCCTTGTGACACCAATGGGACTAAAAGGGCCAGGGATGAATTGTGACAGCACGGGGACCAATAGAAGCAAGGATCTATTATGCCACCATGGAGGCCAAGAATCAAATAATTCATTGTGACATCAAGTGGCCTAAAAGGGCATGGGATGCATTGTGACAGCACAGGGGTTAAGAGAAGCAAGGATCCATTGTGACCCAATGGAGGCTAACAATCTAATGATCCCTTTTGACACCAATGGGCCTAAAAGGGGCAGGGATGTATTGTGAAAGCATGGGGCCCTATTAAAACCTGGTACAATTGCGCCATCATGGAGGCCAAGAATCAAATGATTCATTGTGACATCAAGTGGCCTAAAAGGGCATGGGATGCATTGTGACAGCACAGGGGTTAAGAGAAGCAAGGCACCATTGTAACCCAATGCAGGCTAACAATCTAAGAATCCCTTTTGACACCAGGGGGCGCAAAAGGACCACGGATGAACTCTGACAGCATGGGGACCTATAGAAGCAAGGAACCATTATGACACCATGAAGACCAAGAATCAAATGGTTCATTGTAAGACCAAGCGGCCTAAATGGGCTTGGAATGCATTGTGACACCACAGAGGTTAAGAGAAGCAAGGAACCATTGTGACCCAATGCAGGCTAACAATCTAAGAATCCCTTTTGACACCAGGGGGCGCAAAAGGACCACGGATGAACTCTGACAGCATGGGGACCTATAGAAGCAAGGAACCATTATGACACCATGAAGGCCTAGAATCAAATGATTCATTGTGACATCAAGTGGCCTAAAAGCGCTTGGAATGCATTGTGACACCACAGAGGTTAAGAGAAGCAAGGAACCATTGTGACCCAATGCAGGCTAACACTCTAATGATCCCATGTGCCACCAGGGGGTATAAAAAGGGCCAGGGATGGATTGTTACAGCACGGGGACCAATAGAAGCAAGGATCTATTATGCCACCGTGGAGGCCAAGAGTCAAATGATTCATTGTGACATCAAGTGGCCTAAAAGGGCATGGGATGCATTGTGACACCACGGAGGTTAAGAGAAGCAAGGAACCATTGTGACCCAATGTAGGCTAACAATCTACGAATCCCTTTTGACACCAGGGGGCGCAAAAGGACCACGGATGAACTCTGACAGCATGGGGACCTATAGAAGCAAGGAACCATTATGACACCATGAAGACCAAGAATCAAATGGTTCATTGTAAGACCAAGTGGCCTAAAAGGGCATGGGATGCATTGTGACAGCACAGGGGTTAAGAGAAGCAAGGATCCATTGTGACCCAATGGAGGCTAATAATCCCAGGATCCCATTTGACACCAGGGGTCATAAAAGGGCCTGGGATGAATTGTGACAGCACGGGGACCATTAGAAACAAGGAAGCATTATGACACCATGGAGGCCAAGAATCAAATGATTCATTGTGACATCAAGTGGCCTAAAAGGGCATGGGATGCATTGTGACACCACAGAGGTTAAGAGAAGCAAGGAACCATTGTGACCCAATGCAGGCTAACAATCTAATGATCCCTTGTGACACCAATGGGACTAAAAGGGCCAGGGATGAATTGTGACAGCACGGGGACCAATAGAAGCAAGGATCTATTATGCCACCATGGAGGCCAAGAATCAAATAATTCATTGTGACATCAAGTGGCCTAAAAGGGCATGGGATGCATTGTGACAGAACAGGGGTTAAGAGAAGCAAGGATCCATTGTGACCCAATGGAGGCTAACAATCTAATGATCCCTTTTGACACCAATGGGCCTAAAAGGGGCAGGGATGTATTGTGAAAGCATGGGGCCCTATTAAAACCTGGTACAATTGCGCCATCATGGAGGCCAAGAATCAAATGATTCATTGTGACATCAAGTGGCCTAAAAGGGCATGGGATGCATTGTGACAGCACAGGGGTTAAGAGAAGCAAGGCACCATTGTAACCCAATGCAGGCTAACAATCTAAGAATCCCTTTTGACACCAGGGGGCGCAAAAGGACCACGGATGAACTCTGAGAGCATGGGGACCTATAGAAGCAAGGAACCATTATGACACCATGAAGACCAAGAATCAAATGGTTCATTGTAAGACCAAGCGGCCTAAATGGGCTTGGAATGCATTGTGACACCACAGAGGTTAAGAGAAGCAAGGAACCATTGTGACCCAATGCAGGCTAACAATCTAAGAATCCCTTTTGACACCAGGGGGCGCAAAAGGACCACGGATGAACTCTGACAGCATGGGGACCTATAGAAGCAAGGAACCATTATGACACCATGAAGGCCTAGAATCAAATGATTCATTGTGACATCAAGTGGCCTAAAAGCGCTTGGAATGCATTGTGACACCACAGAGGTTAAGAGAAGCAAGGAACCATTGTGACCCAATGCAGGCTAACACTCTAATGATCCCATGTGCCACCAGGGGGTATAAAAAGGGCCAGGGATGGATTGTTACAGCACGGGGACCAATAGAAGCAAGGATCTATTATGCCACCGTGGAGGCCAAGAGTCAAATGATTCATTGTGACATCAAGTGGCCTAAAAGGGCATGGGATGCATTGTGACACCACGGAGGTTAAGAGAAGCAAGGAACCATTGTGACCCAATGTAGGCTAACAATCTACGAATCCCTTTTGACACCAGGGGGCGCAAAAGGACCACGGATGAACTCTGACAGCATGGGGACCTATAGAAGCAAGGAACCATTATGACACCATGAAGACCAAGAATCAAATGGTTCATTGTAAGACCAAGCGGCCTAAAAGGGCTTGGAATGCATTGTGACACCACAGAGGTTAAGAGAAGCAAGGAACCATTGTGACCCAATGCAGGCTAACAATCTAATGATCCCATGTGCCACCAGAGGGTATAAAAAGGGCCAGGGATGGATTGTTACAGCACGGGGACCAATAGAATCAAGGATCTATTATGCCACCGTGGAGGCCAAGAGTCAAATGATTCATTGTGACATCAAGTGGCCTAAAAGGGCATGGGATGCATTGTGACAGCACAGGGGTTAAGAGAAGCAAAGATCCATTGTGACCCAATGGAGGCTAATAATCCCAGGATCCCATTTGACACCAATGGGCCTAAAAGGGCAGGGATGTATTGTGAAAGCATGGGGCCCAATTAAAACCTGGTACAATTTCGCCACCATGGAGGCCAAGAATCAAATGATTCATTGTGACATCAAGTGGCCTAAAAGGGCATGGGATGCATTGTGACACCACAGGGGTTAAGAGAAGCAAGGAACCATTGTGACCCAATGCAGGCTAACAATCTAAGAATCCCTTGTGGCACCAGGGGGCGCAAAATGACCACGGATGAACTCTGACAGCATGGGGACCTATAGAAGCAAGGAACCATTATGACACCATGAAGGCCAAGAATCAAATGGTTCATTGTGACATCAAGTGGCCTAAAAGGGCTTGGAATGCATTGTGACACCACAGAGGTTAAGAGAAGCAAGGAACCATTGTGACCCAATGCAGGCTAACAATCTAATGATCCCTTGTGGCACCAGGGGGTATAAAAAGGGCCAGGGATGGATTGTTACAGCACGGGGACCAATAGAAGCAAGGATCTATTATGCCACCGTGGAGGCCAAGAATCAAATGATTCATTGTGACATCAAGTGGCCTAAAAGGGCATGGGATGCATTGTGACACCACAGAGGTTAAGAGAAGCAAGGATCCATTGTGACCCAATGCAGGCTAACAATCTAATGATCCCTTGTGACACCAATGGGCCTAAAAGGGGCAGGGAATAATTGTGACAGCATGGGGCCCAAGTAAAACCTGGTACAATTATGCCACCATGGAGGCCAAGAATCAAATGATTCATTGTGACACCAAGTGGCCTAAAAGGGCATGGGATGCATTGTGACACCACAGGGGTTAAGAGAAGGAAGGAACCATTGTGACCCAATGCAGGCTAACAATCTAAGAATCCATTTTGACACCAGGGGGCGCAAAAGGACCATGGATGAACTCTGACATCATGGGGACCTATAGAAGCAAGGAACCATTATGACACCATGAAGGCCAAGAATCAAATGGTTCATTGTAAGACCAAGTGGCCTAAAAGGGCTTGGAATGCATTGTGACACCACAGAGGTTAAGAGAAACAAGGATCCATTGTAACCCAATGGAGGCTAATAATCCCAGGATCCCATTTGACACCAGGGGGCGTAAAAGGGCCAGGGATGGATTGTTACAGCACGGGGACCAATAGAAGCAAGGATCTATTATGCCACCGTGGAGGCCAAGAATCAAATGATTCATTGTGACATCAAGTGGCCTAAAAGGGCATGGGATGCATTGTGACAGCACAGGGGTTAAGAGAAGCAAGGATCCATTGTGACCCAATGGAGGCTAACAATCTAAGGATCCCTTTTGACACCAATGGGCCTAAAAGGGTCTGGGATGTATTGTGAAAGCATGGGGCCCAGTGAAAACCTGGTACAATCAAGCCACCATGGAGGCCAAGAATCAAATGATTCATTGTGACATCAAGTGGCCTAAAAGGGCATGGGATGCATTGTGACAGCACAGGGGTTAAGAGAAGCAAGGCACCATTGTAACCCAATGCAGGCTAACAATCTGAGAATCCCTTTTGACACCAGGGGGCGCAAAAGGACCACGGATGAACTCTGACAGCATGGGGACCTATAGAAGCAAGGAACCATTATGACACCATGAAGGCCAAGAATCAAATGGTTCATTGTGACATCAAGTGGCCTAAAAGGGCTTGGAATGCATTGTGACAGCACAGAGGTTAAGAGAAGCAAGGAACCATTGTGACCCAATGCAGGCTAACAATCTAATGATCCCTTGTGGCACCAGGGGGTATAAAAAGGGCCAGGGATGGATTGTTACAGCACGGGGACCAATAGAAGCAAGGATCTATTATGCCACCATGGTGGCCAAGAATCAAATGATTCATTGTGACATCAAGTGGCCTAAAAGGGCATGGGATGCATTGTGACAGCACAGGCGTTAAGAGAAGCAAGGATCCATTGTGACCCAATGGAGGCTAATAATCCCAGGATCCCATTTGACACCAATGGGCCTAAAAGGGCAGGGATGTATTGTGAAAGCATGGGGCCCCAGTGAAACCTGGTACAATTATGCCACCATGGAGGCCAAGAATCAAATGATTCATTGTGACATCAAGTGGCCTAAAAGGGCATGGGATGCATTGTGACAGCACAGGGGTTAAGAGAAGCAAGGAACCATTGTGACCCAATGCAGGCTAACAATCTAAGAATCCCTTTTGACACCAGGGGGCGCAAAAGGACCACGGATGAACTCTGACAGCATGGGGACCTATAGAAGCAAGGAAACATTATGACACCATGAAGGCCAAGAATCAAATGATTCATTGTGACATCAAGCGGCCTAAAAGGTCTTGGAATGCATTGTGACAGCACAGAGGTTAAGAGAAGCAAGGAACCATTGTGACCCAATGCAGGCTAACAATCTAATGATCCCTTGTGGCACCAGGGGGTATAAAAAGGGCCAGGGATGGATTGTTACAGCACGGGGACCAATAGAAGCAAGGATTTATTATGCCACCGTGGAGGCCAAGAATCAAATGATTCATTGTGACATCAAGTGGCCTAAAAGGGCATGGGATGCATTGTGACACCACAGGCGTTAAGAGAAACAAGGAACCATTGTGACCCAATGCAGGCTGACAATCTAATGATCCCCTTTGACACCAATGGGCCTAAAAGGGGCAGGGAATAATTGTGACAGCATGGGGCCCAAGTAAAACCTGGTACAATTATGCCACCATGGAGGCCAAGAATCAAATGATTCATTGTGACACCAAGTGGCCAAAAAGGGCATGGGATGCATTGTGACACCACAGGGGTTAAGAGAAGCAAGGAACCATTGTGACCCAATGCAGGCTAACAATCTAAGAATCCCTTATGACACCAGGGGGCGCAAAAGGACCACGGAGGAACCTTGACATCATGGGGACCTATAGAAGCAAGGAACCATTATGACACAATGAAGGCCAAGAATCAAATGGTTCATTGTAAGACCAAGTGGCCTAAAAGGTCTTGGAATGCATTGTGACACCACAGAGGTTAAGAGAAACAAGGATCCATTGTAACCCAATGGAGGCTAATAATCCCAGGATCACATTTGAGACCGGGGGCGTAAAAGGGCCAGGGATGGATTGTTACAGCAAGGGGACCAATAGAAGCAAGGATCTATTATGCCACCGTGGAGGCCAAGAATCAAATGATTCATTGTGACATCAAGTGGCCTAAAAGGGCATGGGATGCATTGTGACACCACAGGGGTTAAGAGAAGCAAGGATCCATTGTGACCCAATGGAGGCTAATAATCCCAGGATCCCATTTGACACCAGGGGGCGTAAAAGGGCCAGGGATGAATTGTGACAGCATGGGGCCCAATAGAAACAAGGAAGCATTATGACACCATGGAGGCCAAGAATCAAATGGTTCATTGTGACATCAAGTGGCCTAAAAGGGCTTGGAATGCATTGTGACACCACAGAGGTTAAGAGAAGCAAGGAACCATTGTGACCCAATGCAGGCTAACAATCTAATGATCCCTTGTGGCACCAGGGGGTATAAAAAGGGCCAGGGATGGATTGTTGCAGCACGGGGACCAATAGAAGCAAGGATCTATTATGCCACCATGGAGGCCAAGAATCAAATGATTCATTGTGACATCAAGTGGCCTAAAAGGGCATGGGATGCATTGTGACACCACAGAGGTTAAGAGAAGCAAGGAACCATTGTGACCCAATGCAGGCTAACAATCTAATGATCCCTTGTGACACCAATGGGCCTAAAAGGGGCAGGGGTGAATTGTTACAGCACGGGGACCAATAGAAGCAAGGATCTATTATGCCACCATGGAGGCCAAGAATCAAATGATTCATTGTGACATCAAGTGGCCTAAAAGGGCATGGGATGCATTGTGACACCACAGGGGTTAAGAGAAGCAAGGAACCATTGTGACCCAATGCAGGCTAACAATCTAAGAATCCCTTTTGAAACCAGGTGGCGCAAAAGGAACACGGATGAACTCTGACAGCATGGGGACCTATAGAAGCAAGGAACCATTATGACACCATGAAGGCCAAGAATCAAATGGTTCATTGTAAGACCAAGTGGCCTAAATGGGCTTGGAATGCATTGTGACACCACAGAGGTTAAGAGAAGCAAGGAACCATTGTGACCCAATGCAGGCTAACAATCTAATGATCCCTTGTGACACCAGGGGGTATAAAAAGGGCCAGGGATGGATTGTTACAGCACGGGGACCAATAGAAGCAAGGATCTATTATGCCACCGTGGAGGCCAAGAGTCAAATGATTCATTGCGACATCAAGTGGCCTAAAAGGGCATGGGATGCATTGTGACAGCACAGGGGTTAAGAGAAGCAAGGATCCATTGTGACCCAATGGAGGCTAACAATCTAATGATCCCTTGTGACACCAATGGGCCTAAAAGGGGCAGGGATGATTTGTGAAAGCATGGGACCCCAGTAAAACCTGGTACAATTATGCCACCATGGAGGCCAAGAATCAAATGATTCATTGTGACATCAAGTGGCCTCAAAGGGCATGGGATGCATTGTGACACCACAGGGGTTAAGAGAAGCAAGGAACCATTGTGACCCAATGCAGGCTAACAATCTAAGAATCCCTTGTGGCACCAGGGGGCGCAAAAGGACCACGGATGAACTCTGACAGCATGGGGACCTATAGAAGCAAGGAAACATTATGACACCATGAAGGCCAAGAATCAAATGATTCATTGTGACATCAAGTGGCCTAAAAGGGCTTGGAATGCATTGTGACAGCACAGAGGTTAAGAGAAGCAAGGAATCATTGTGACCCAATGCAGGCTAACAATCTAATGATCCCTTGTGGCACCAGGGGGTATAAAAAGGGCCAGGGATGGATTGTTACAGCACGGGGACCAATAGAAGCAAGGATCTATTATGCCACCGTGGAGGCCAAGAATCAAATGATTCATTGTGACATCAAGTGGCCTAAAAGGGCATGGGATGCATTGTGACAGCACAGGGGTTAAGAGAAGCAAGGATCCATTGTGACCCAATGCAGGCTAACAATCTAATGATCCCTTGTGACACCAATGGGCCTAAAAGGGGCAGGGAATAATTGTGACAGCATGGGGCCCAAGTAAATCCTGGTACAATTATGCCACCATGGAGGCCAAGAATCAAATGATTCATTGTGACACCAAGTGGCCTAAAAGGGCATGGGATCCATTGTGACACCACAGGGGTTAAGAGAAGCAAGGAACCATTGTGACCCAATGCAGGCTAACAATCTAAGAATCCATTTTGACACCAGGGGGCGCAAAAGGACCATGGATGAACTCTGACATCATGGGGACCTATAGAAGCAAGGAACCATTATGACACCATGAAGGCCAAGAATCAAATGGTTCATTGTAAGACCAAGTGGCCTAAAAGGGCTTGGAATGCATTGTGACAGCACAGAGGTTAAGAGAAACAAGGATCCATTGTAACCCAATGGAGGCTAATAATCCCAGGATCCCATTTGACACCAGGGGGCGTAAAAGGGCCAGGGATGGATTGTTACAGCACGGGGACCAATAGAAGCAAGGATCTATTATGCCACCGTGGAGGCCAAGAATCAAATGATTCATTGTGACATCAAGTGGCCTAAAAGGGCATGGGATGCATTGTGACAGCACAGGGGTTAAGAGAAGCAAGGATCCATTGTGACCCAATGGAGGCTAACAATCTAAGGATCCCTTTTGACACCAATGGGCCTAAAAGGGTCTGGGATGTATTGTGAAAGCATGGGGCCCAGTGAAAACCTGGTACAATCAAGCCACCATGGAGGCCAAGAATCAAATGATTCATTGTGACATCAAGTGGCCTAAAAGGGCATGGGATGCATTGTGTCAGCACAGGGGTTAAGAGAAGCAAGGCACCATTGTAACCCAATGCAGGCTAACAATCTAAGAATCCCTTTTGACACCAGGGGGCGCAAAAGGACCACGGATGAACTCTGACAGCATGGGGACCTATAGAAGCAAGGAACCATTATGACACCATGAAGGCCAAGAATCAAATGGTTCATTGTGACATCAAGTGGCCTAAAAGGGCTTGGAATGCATTGTGACAGCACAGAGGTTAAGAGAAGCAAGGAACCATTGTGACCCAATGCAGGCTAACAATCTAATGATCCCTTGTGGCACCAGGGGGTATAAAAAGGGCCAGGGATGGATTGTTACAGCACGGGGACCAATAGAAGCAAGGATCTATTATGCCACCATGGAGGCCAAGAATCAAATGATTCATTGTGACATCAAGTGGCCTAAAAGGGCATGGGATGCATTGTGACAGCACAGGGGTTAAGAGAAGCAAGGATCCATTGTGACCCAATGGAGGCTAATAATCCCAGGATCCCATTTGACACCAATGGGCCTAAAAGGGCAGGGATGTATTGTGAAAGCATGGGGCCCCAGTGAAACCTGGTACAATTATGCCACCATGGAGGCCAAGAATCAAATGATTCATTGTGACATCAAGTGGCCTAAAAGGGCATGGGATGCATTGTGACAGCACAGGGGTTAAGAGAAGCAAGGAACCATTGTGACCCAATGCAGGCTAACAATCTAAGAATCCCTTTTGACACCAGGGGGTGCAAAAGGACCACGGATGAACTCTGGCAGCATGGGGACCTATAGAAGCAAGGAAACATTATGACACCATGAAGGCCAAGAATCAAATGATTCATTGTGACATCAAGCGGCCTAAAAGGTCTTGGAATGCATTGTGACAGCACAGAGGTTAAGAGAAGCAAGGAACCATTGTGACCCAATGCAGGCTAACAATCTAATGATCCCTTGTGGCACCAGGGGGTATAAAAAGGGCCAGGGATGGATTGTTACAGCACGGGGACCAATAGAAGCAAGGATTTATTATGCCACCGTGGAGGCCAAGAATCAAATGATTCATTGTGACATCAAGTGGCCTAAAAGGGCATGGGATGCATTGTGACACCACAGGCGTTAAGAGAAACAAGGAACCATTGTGACCCAATGCAGGCTGACAATCTAATGATCCCCTTTGACACCAATGGGCCTAAAAGGGGCAGGGAATAATTGTGACAGCATGGGGCCCAAGTAAAACCTGGTACAATTATGCCACCATGGAGGCCAAGAATCAAATGATTCATTGTGACACCAAGTGGCCTAAAAGGGCATGGGATGCATTGTGACACCACAGGGGTTAAGAGAAGCAAGGAACCATTGTGACCCAATGCAGGCTAACAATCTAAGAATCCCTTATGACACCAGGGGGCGCAAAAGGACCACGGATGAACCTTGACATCATGGGGACCTATAGAAGCAAGGAACCATTATGACACAATGAAGGCCAAGAATCAAATGGTTCATTGTAAGACCAAGTGGCCTAAAAGGTCTTGGAATGCATTGTGACACCACAGAGGTTAAGAGAAACAAGGATCCATTGTAACCCAATGGAGGCTAATAATCCCAGGATCACATTTGAGACCGGGGGCGTAAAAGGGCCAGGGATGGATTGTTACAGCACGGGGACCAATAGAAGCAAGGATCTATTATGCCACCGTGGAGGCCAAGAATCAAATGATTCATTGTGACATCAAGTGGCCTAAAAGGGCATGGGATGCATTGTGACAGCACAGAGGTTAAGAGAAGCAAGGATCCATTGTGACCCAATGGAGGCTAATAATCCCAGGATCCCATTTGACACCAGGGGGCGTAAAAGGGCCAGGGATGAATTGTGACAGCATGGGGCCCAATAGAAACAAGGAAGCATTATGACACGATGGAGGCCAAGAATCAAATGATTCATTGTGACATCAAGTGGCCTAAAAGGGCATGGGATGCATTGTGACACCACAGAGGTTAAGAGAAGCACGGAACCATTGTGACCCAATGCAGGCTAACAATCTTATGATCCCTTGTGACACCAATGGGCCAAAAATGGGCAGGGATGAATTGTGACAGCATGGGGCCCAAGTAAAACCTGGTACAATTATGCCACCATGGAGGCCAAGAATCAAATGATTCATTGTGACATCAAGTGGCCTAAAAGGGCATGGGATGCATTGTGACAGCACAGGGGTTAAGAGAAGCAAGGATCCATTGTGACCCAATGCAGGCTAACAATCTTAGAATCCCTTTTGACACCAGGGGGCGCAAAAGGACCACGGATGAACCTTGACAGCATGGGGACCTATAGAAGCAAGGAACCGTTATGCCACCATGAAGGCCAAGAATCAAATGGCTCATTGTAAGACCAAGAGGCCTAAAAGGGCATGGGATGCATTCTGACACCACAGAGGTTAAGAGAAGCAAGGAACCATTGTGACCCAATGCAGGCTAAGAATCTAATGAACCCTTGTGGCACCAGGGGGTATAAAAAGGGCCAGGGATGGATTGTTACAGCACGGGGACCAATAGAAGCAAGGATCTATTATGCCACCGTGGAGGCCAAGAATCAAATGATTCATTGTGACATCAAGTGGCCTAAAAGGGCATGGGATGCATTGTGACAGCACAGGGGTTAAGAGAAGCAAGGATCCATTGTGACCCAATGCAGACTAACAATCTAATGATCCCTTGTGACAGCAAAGGGCCTAAAAGAGCCAGGGATGAATTGTGACAGCATGGGGCCCAATAGAAAGAAGGAACCATTATGACACCATGGAGGCCAAGAATCAAATGATTCATTGTGACATCAAGTGGCCTAAAAGGGCATGGGATGCATTGTGACACCACAGAGGTTAAGAGAAGCACAGAAACATTGTGACCCAATGCAGGCTAACAATCTAATGATCCCTTGTGACACCAAAGGGCCTAAAAGTGCCAGGGATGGTTTGTTACAGCACGGGGACCAATAGAAGCAAGGATCTATTATGCCACCATGGAGGCCAAGAATCAAATAATTCATTGTGACATCAAGTGGCCTAAAAGGGCATGGGATGCATTGTGACAGCACAGGGGTTAAGAGAAGCAAGGATCCATTGTGACCCAATGGAGGCTAACAATCTAATGATCCCTTTTGACACCAATGGGCCTAAAAGGGCAGGGATGTATTGTGAAAGCATGGGGTCCCAGTGAAAACATGGTACAATCAAGCCACCATGGAGGCCAAGAATCAAAAGATTCATTGTGACATCAAGTGGCCTAAAAGGGCATGGGATGCATTGTGACACCACAGGGGTTAGGAGAAGCAAGGAACCATTGTGACCCAATGCAGGCTAACAATCTAAGAATCCCTTGTGGCACCAGGGGGCGCAAAATGACCACGGATGAACTCTGACAGCATGGGGACCTATAGAAGCAAGGAACCATTATGACACCATGAAGGCCAAGAATCAAATGGTTCATTTTGACATCAAGTGGCCTAAAAGGGCTTGGAATGCATTGTGACAGCACAGAGGTTAAGAGAAGCAAGGAACCATTGTGACCCAATGCAGGCTAACAATCTAATGATCCCTTGTGGCACCAGGGGGTATAAAAAGGGCCAGGGAGGGATTGTTACAGCACGGGGACCAATAGAAGCAAGGATCTATTATGCCACCGTGGAGGCCAAGAATCAAATGATTCATTGTGACATCAAGTGGCCTAAAAGGGCATGGGATGCATTGTGACAGCACAGGGGTTAAGAGAAGAAGGATCAATTGTCACCCAATTGAGGCTAAAAATCTAAGGATCCCTTTTGACACCAATGGGCCTAAAAGGGTCAGGGATGTATTGTGAAAGCATGGGGCCCAGTGAAAACCTGGTACAATCAAGCCACCATGGAGGCCAAGAATCAAAAGATTCATTGTGACATCAAGTGGCCTAAAAGGGCATGGGATGCATTGTGACACCACAGGGGTTAAGAGAAGCAAGGATCCATTGTGACCCAATGGAGGCTAATAATCCCAGGATCCCATTTGACACCAGCGGGCGTAAAAGGGCCAGGGATGAATTGTGACAGCATGGGGACCTATAGAAGCAAGCAACCATTATGACACCATGAAGGCCAATAATCAAAAGATTCATTGTGACATCAAGTGTCCTAAAAGGGCATGGGATGCATTGTGACACCACAGAGGTTAAGAGAAGCAAGGATCCATTGTGACCCAATGGAGGCTAATAATCCCAGGATCCCATTTGACACCAATGGGCCTAAAAGGGCAGGGATGTATTATGAAAGCATGGGGCCCAATTAAACCTGGTACAATTTTGCCACCATGGAGGCCAAGAATCAAATGATTCATTGTGACATCAAGTGGCCTAAAAGGGCATGGGATGCATTGTGACACCACAGGGGTTAAGAGAAGCAAGGAACCATTGTGACCCAATGCAGGCTAACAATCTAAGAATCCCTTTTGAAACCAGGTGGCGAAAAAGGAACACGGATGAACTCTGACAGCATGGGGACCTATAGAAGCAAGGAACAATTATGACACCATGAAGGCCAAGAATCAAATGGTTCATTGTGACATCAAGTGGCCTAAAAGGGCTTGGAATGCATTGTGACACCACAGAGGTTAAGAGAAGCAAGGAACCATTGTAACCCAATGCAGGCTAACAATCTAATGATCCCTTGTGGCACCAGGGGGTATAAAAAGGGCCAGGGATGGATTGTTACAGCACGGGGACCAATAGAAGCAAGGATCTATTATGCCACCGTGGAGGCCAAGAATCAAATGATTCATTGTGACATCAAGTGGCCTAAAAGGGCATGGGATGCATTGTGACAGCACAGGGGTTAAGAGAAGCAAGGAAACATTGTGACCCAATGGAGGCTAACAATCTAATAATCCCTTTTGACACCCATGGGCCTAAAAGGGGCAGGGATGTATTGTGAAAGCATTGGGCCCTATGAAAACCTGGTACAATTACGCCACCATGGAGGCCAAGAATCAAATGATTCATTGTGACATCAAGTGGCCTAAAAGTGCATGGGATGCATTGTGACACCACAGAGGTTAAGAGAACCAAGGAACCATTGTGACCCAATGTAGGCTAACAATCTAAGAATCCCTTTTGACACCAGGGGGCGCAAAAGGGCCACGGATGGACTCTGACAGCATGGGGACCTAGTGAAGCAAGGAACCATTATGATATCATGAAGGCCAAGAATCAAATGGTTCATTGTAAGACCAAGTGGCCTAAAAGGGCTTGGAATGCATTGTGACAGCACAGAGGTTAAGAGAAGCAAGGAACCATTGTGACCCAATGCAGGCTAACAATCTAATGATCCCTTGTGGCACCAGGGGGTATAAAAAGGGCCAGGGATGAATTGTGACAGCATGTGGCCCAATAGAAACAAGGATCTATTATGCCACCGTGGAGGCCAAGAATCAAATGATTCATTGTGACATCAAGTGGCCTAAAAGGGCATGGGATGCATTGTGACACCACAGAGGTTAAGAGAAGCAAGGAACCATTGTGACCCATTGCAGGCTAACAATCTAATGATCCCTTGTGACACCAATGGGCCTAAAAGGGCCAGGGATGGATTGTTACAGCACGGGGACCAATAGAAGCAAGGATCTATTATGCCACCGTGGAGGCCAAGAATCAAATGATTCATTGTGACATCAAGTGGCCTAAAAGGGCATGGGATGCATTGTGACAGCACAGGGGTTAAGAGAAGCAAGGAAACATTGTGACCCAATGGAGGCTAATAATCCCAGGATCCCATTTGACACCAGGGGGCGTAAAAGGGCCAGGGATGAATTGTGACAGCATGGGGCCCAATAGAAACAAGGAACCATTATGACACCATGGAGGCCAAGAATCAAATGATTCATTGTGACATCAAGTGGCCTAAAAGGGCATGGGATGCATTGTGACACCACAGAGGTTAAGAGAAGCACGGAACCATTGTGACCCAATGCAGGCTAACAATCTAATGATCCCTTGTGACACCAAAGGGCCTAAAAGTGCCAGGGATGGTTTGTTACAGCACGGGGACCAATAGAAGCAAGGATCTATTATGCCACCATGGAGGCCAAGAATCAAATAATTCATTGTGACATCAAGTGGCCTAAAAGGGCATGGGATGCATTGTGACACCACAGAGGTAAAGAGAAGCAAGGATCCATTGTGACCCAATGCAGGCTAACAATCTAATGATCCCTTTTGACACCAATGGGCCTAAAAGGGCCAGGGATGTATTGTGAAAGCATGGGCCCCTATTAAAACCTGGTACAATTGCGCCATCATGGAGGCCAAGAATCAAATGATTCATTGTGACATCAAGTGGCCTAAAAGGGCATGGGATACATTGTGACACCACAGGGGTTAAGAGAAGCAAGGAACCATTGTGACCCAATGTAGGCTAACAATCTAAGGATCCCTTTTGACACCAGGGGGCGCAAAAGGACCACGGATGAACTCTGACAGCATGGGGACCTATAGAAGCAAGGAGCCGTTATGACACCATGAAGGCCAAGAATAAAATGGTTCATTGTAAGACCAAGAGGCCTAAAAGGGCTTGGAATGCATTGTGACAGCACAGAGGTTAAGAGAAGCAAGGAACCATTGTGACCCAATGCAGGCTAACAATCTAAGAATCCCTTTTGACACCAGGGGGCGCAAAAGGGCCACGGATGAACTCTGACAGCATGGGGACCTATAGAAGCAAGGAACCATTATGACACCATGAAGGCCAAGAATCAAATGGTTCATTGTAAGACCAAGAGGCCTAAAAGGGCTGGGAATGCATTGTGACAGCACAGAGGTTAAGAGAAGCAAGGATCCATTGTGACCCCATGCAGGCTAACACTCTAATGATCCCTTGAGGCACCAGGGGGTATAAAAAGGGCCAGGGATGGATTGTTACAGCACGGGGACCAATAGAAGCAAGGATCTATTATGCCACCGTGGAGGCCAAGAATCAAATGATTCATTGTGACATCAAGTGGCCTAAAAGGGCATGGGATGCATTGTGACAGCACAGGGGTAAAGAGAAGCAAGGAACCATTGTGACCCAATGCAGACTAACAATCTAATGATCCCTTGTGACAGCAAAGGGCCTAAAAGGGCCAGGGATGAATTGTGACAGCATGGGTCCCAATAGAAAGAAGGAACCATTATGACACCATGGAGGCCAAGAATCAAATGATTCATTGTGACATCAAGTGGCCTAAAAGGGCATGGGATGCATTTTGACACCACAGAGGTTAAGAGAAGCACAGAACCATTGTGACCCAATGCAGGCTAACAATCTAATGATCCCTTGTGACACCAAAGGGCCTAAAAGTGCCAGGGATGGTTTGTTACAGCACGGGGACCAATAGAAGCAAGGATCTATTATGCCACCATGAAGGCCAAGAATCAAATGGTTCATTGTGACATCAAGTGGCCTAAAAGGGCTTGGAATGCATTGTGACAGCACAGAGGTTAAGAGAAGCAAGGAACCATTGTGACCCAATGCAGGCTAACAATCTAATGATCCCTTGTGGCACCAGGGGGTATAAAAAGGGCCAGGGATGGATTGTTACAGCACGGGGACCAATAGAAGCAAGGATCTATTATGCCACCATGGAGGCCAAGAATCAAATGATTCATTGTGACATCAAGTGGCCTAAAAGGGCATGGGATGCATTGTGACAGCACAGGGGTTAAGAGAAGCAAGGATCCATTGTGACCCAATGGAGGCTAATAATCCCAGGATCCCATTTGACACCAATGGGCCTAAAAGGGCAGGGATGTATTGTGAAAGCATGGGGCCCCAGTGAAACCTGGTACAATTATGCCACCATGGAGGCCAAGAATCAAATGATTCATTGTGACATCAAGTGGCCTAAAAGGGCATGGGATGCATTGTGACAGCACAGGGGTTAAGAGAAGCAAGGAACCATTGTGACCCAATGCAGGCTAACAATCTAAGAATCCCTTTTGACACCAGGGGGTGCAAAAGGACCACGGATGAACTCTGGCAGCATGGGGACCTATAGAAGCAAGGAAACATTATGACACCATGAAGGCCAAGAATCAAATGATTCATTGTGACATCAAGCGGCCTAAAAGGTCTTGGAATGCATTGTGACAGCACAGAGGTTAAGAGAAGCAAGGAACCATTGTGACCCAATGCAGGCTAACAATCTAATGATCCCTTGTGGCACCAGGGGGTATAAAAAGGGCCAGGGATGGATTGTTACAGCACGGGGACCAATAGAAGCAAGGATTTATTATGCCACCGTGGAGGCCAAGAATCAAATGATTCATTGTGACATCAAGTGGCCTAAAAGGGCATGGGATGCATTGTGACACCACAGGCGTTAAGAGAAACAAGGAACCATTGTGACCCAATGCAGGCTGACAATCTAATGATCCCCTTTGACACCAATGGGCCTAAAAGGGGCAGGGAATAATTGTGACAGCATGGGGCCCAAGTAAAACCTGGTACAATTATGCCACCATGGAGGCCAAGAATCAAATGATTCATTGTGACACCAAGTGGCCTAAAAGGGCATGGGATGCATTGTGACACCACAGGGGTTAAGAGAAGCAAGGAACCATTGTGACCCAATGCAGGCTAACAATCTAAGAATCCCTTATGACACCAGGGGGCGCAAAAGGACCACGGATGAACCTTGACATCATGGGGACCTATAGAAGCAAGGAACCATTATGACACAATGAAGGCCAAGAATCAAATGGTTCATTGTAAGACCAAGTGGCCTAAAAGGTCTTGGAATGCATTGTGACACCACAGAGGTTAAGAGAAACAAGGATCCATTGTAACCCAATGGAGGCTAATAATCCCAGGATCACATTTGAGACCGGGGGCGTAAAAGGGCCAGGGATGGATTGTTACAGCACGGGGACCAATAGAAGCAAGGATCTATTATGCCACCGTGGAGGCCAAGAATCAAATGATTCATTGTGACATCAAGTGGCCTAAAAGGGCATGGGATGCATTGTGACAGCACAGAGGTTAAGAGAAGCAAGGATCCATTGTGACCCAATGGAGGCTAATAATCCCAGGATCCCATTTGACACCAGGGGGCGTAAAAGGGCCAGGGATGAATTGTGACAGCATGGGGCCCAATAGAAACAAGGAAGCATTATGACACGATGGAGGCCAAGAATCAAATGATTCATTGTGACATCAAGTGGCCTAAAAGGGCATGGGATGCATTGTGACACCACAGAGGTTAAGAGAAGCACGGAACCATTGTGACCCAATGCAGGCTAACAATCTTATGATCCCTTGTGACACCAATGGGCCAAAAATGGGCAGGGATGAATTGTGACAGCATGGGGCCCAAGTAAAACCTGGTACAATTATGCCACCATGGAGGCCAAGAATCAAATGATTCATTGTGACATCAAGTGGCCTAAAAGGGCATGGGATGCATTGTGACAGCACAGGGGTTAAGAGAAGCAAGGATCCATTGTGACCCAATGCAGGCTAACAATCTAATGATCCCTTGTGGCACCAGGGGGTATAAAAAGGGCCAGGGATGGATTGTTACAGCACGGGGACCAATAGAAGCAAGGATTTATTATGCCACCATGAAGGCCAAGAATCAAATGGCTCATTGTAAGACCAAGAGGCCTAAAAGGGCATGGGATGCATTCTGACACCACAGAGGTTAAGAGAAGCAAGGAACCATTGTGACCCAATGCAGGCTAAGAATCTAATGAACCCTTGTGGCACCAGGGGGTATAATAAGGGCCAGGGATGGATTGTTACAGCACGGGGACCAATAGAAGCAAGGATCTATTATGCCACCGTGGAGGCCAAGAATCAAATGATTCATTGTGACATCAAGTGGCCTAAAAGGGCATGGGATGCATTGTGACAGCACAGGGGTTAAGAGAAGCAAGGATCCATTGTGACCCAATGCAGACTAACAATCTAATGATCCCTTGTGACAGCAAAGGGCCTAAAAGAGCCAGGGATGAATTGTGACAGCATGGGGCCCAATAGAAAGAAGGAACCATTATGACACCATGGAGGCCAAGAATCAAATGATTCATTGTGACATCAAGTGGCCTAAAAGGGCATGGGATGCATTGTGACACCACAGAGGTTAAGAGAAGCACAGAAACATTGTGACCCAATGCAGGCTAACAATCTAATGATCCCTTGTGACACCAAAGGGCCTAAAAGTGCCAGGGATGGTTTGTTACAGCACGGGGACCAATAGAAGCAAGGATCTATTATGCCACCATGGAGGCCAAGAATCAAATAATTCATTGTGACATCAAGTGGCCTAAAAGGGCATGGGATGCATTGTGACAGCACAGGGGTTAAGAGAAGCAAGGATCCATTGTGACCCAATGGAGGCTAACAATCTAATGATCCCTTTTGACACCAATGGGCCTAAAAGGGCAGGGATGTATTGTGAAAGCATGGGGTCCCAGTGAAAACATGGTACAATCAAGCCACCATGGAGGCCAAGAATCAAAAGATTCATTGTGACATCAAGTGGCCTAAAAGGGCATGGGATGCATTGTGACACCACAGGGGTTAGGAGAAGCAAGGAACCATTGTGACCCAATGCAGGCTAACAATCTAAGAATCCCTTGTGGCACCAGGGGGCGCAAAATGACCACGGATGAACTCTGACAGCATGGGGACCTATAGAAGCAAGGAACCATTATGACACCATGAAGGCCAAGAATCAAATGGTTCATTTTGACATCAAGTGGCCTAAAAGGGCTTGGAATGCATTGTGACAGCACAGAGGTTAAGAGAAGCAAGGAACCATTGTGACCCAATGCAGGCTAACAATCTAATGATCCCTTGTGGCACCAGGGGGTATAAAAAGGGCCAGGGAGGGATTGTTACAGCACGGGGACCAATAGAAGCAAGGATCTATTATGCCACCGTGGAGGCCAAGAATCAAATGATTCATTGTGACATCAAGTGGCCTAAAAGGGCATGGGATGCATTGTGACAGCACAGGGGTTAAGAGAAGAAGGATCAATTGTCACCCAATTGAGGCTAAAAATCTAAGGATCCCTTTTGACACCAATGGGCCTAAAAGGGTCAGGGATGTATTGTGAAAGCATGGGGCCCAGTGAAAACCTGGTACAATCAAGCCACCATGGAGGCCAAGAATCAAAAGATTCATTGTGACATCAAGTGGCCTAAAAGGGCATGGGATGCATTGTGACACCACAGGGGTTAAGAGAAGCAAGGATCCATTGTGACCCAATGGAGGCTAATAATCCCAGGATCCCATTTGACACCAGCGGGCGTAAAAGGGCCAGGGATGAATTGTGACAGCATGGGGACCTATAGAAGCAAGCAACCATTATGACACCATGAAGGCCAATAATCAAAAGATTCATTGTGACATCAAGTGTCCTAAAAGGGCATGGGATGCATTGTGACACCACAGAGGTTAAGAGAAGCAAGGATCCATTGTGACCCAATGGAGGCTAATAATCCCAGGATCCCATTTGACACCAATGGGCCTAAAAGGGCAGGGATGTATTATGAAAGCATGGGGCCCAATTAAACCTGGTACAATTTTGCCACCATGGAGGCCAAGAATCAAATGATTCATTGTGACATCAAGTGGCCTAAAAGGGCATGGGATGCATTGTGACACCACAGGGGTTAAGAGAAGCAAGGAACCATTGTGACCCAATGCAGGCTAACAATCTAAGAATCCCTTTTGAAACCAGGTGGCGAAAAAGGAACACGGATGAACTCTGACAGCATGGGGACCTATAGAAGCAAGGAACAATTATGACACCATGAAGGCCAAGAATCAAATGGTTCATTGTGACATCAAGTGGCCTAAAAGGGCTTGGAATGCATTGTGACACCACAGAGGTTAAGAGAAGCAAGGAACCATTGTAACCCAATGCAGGCTAACAATCTAATGATCCCTTGTGGCACCAGGGGGTATAAAAAGGGCCAGGGATGGATTGTTACAGCACGGGGACCAATAGAAGCAAGGATCTATTATGCCACCGTGGAGGCCAAGAATCAAATGATTCATTGTGACATCAAGTGGCCTAAAAGGGCATGGGATGCATTGTGACAGCACAGGGGTTAAGAGAAGCAAGGAAACATTGTGACCCAATGGAGGCTAACAATCTAATAATCCCTTTTGACACCCATGGGCCTAAAAGGGGCAGGGATGTATTGTGAAAGCATTGGGCCCTATGAAAACCTGGTACAATTACGCCACCATGGAGGCCAAGAATCAAATGATTCATTGTGACATCAAGTGGCCTAAAAGTGCATGGGATGCATTGTGACACCACAGAGGTTAAGAGAACCAAGGAACCATTGTGACCCAATGTAGGCTAACAATCTAAGAATCCCTTTTGACACCAGGGGGCGCAAAAGGGCCACGGATGGACTCTGACAGCATGGGGACCTAGTGAAGCAAGGAACCATTATGATATCATGAAGGCCAAGAATCAAATGGTTCATTGTAAGACCAAGTGGCCTAAAAGGGCTTGGAATGCATTGTGACAGCACAGAGGTTAAGAGAAGCAAGGAACCATTGTGACCCAATGCAGGCTAACAATCTAATGATCCCTTGTGGCACCAGGGGGTATAAAAAGGGCCAGGGATGAATTGTGACAGCATGTGGCCCAATAGAAACAAGGATCTATTATGCCACCGTGGAGGCCAAGAATCAAATGATTCATTGTGACATCAAGTGGCCTAAAAGGGCATGGGATGCATTGTGACACCACAGAGGTTAAGAGAAGCAAGGAACCATTGTGACCCATTGCAGGCTAACAATCTAATGATCCCTTGTGACACCAATGGGCCTAAAAGGGCCAGGGATGGATTGTTACAGCACGGGGACCAATAGAAGCAAGGATCTATTATGCCACCGTGGAGGCCAAGAATCAAATGATTCATTGTGACATCAAGTGGCCTAAAAGGGCATGGGATGCATTGTGACAGCACAGGGGTTAAGAGAAGCAAGGAAACATTGTGACCCAATGGAGGCTAATAATCCCAGGATCCCATTTGACACCAGGGGGCGTAAAAGGGCCAGGGATGAATTGTGACAGCATGGGGCCCAATAGAAACAAGGAACCATTATGACACCATGGAGGCCAAGAATCAAATGATTCATTGTGACATCAAGTGGCCTAAAAGGGCATGGGATGCATTGTGACACCACAGAGGTTAAGAGAAGCACGGAACCATTGTGACCCAATGCAGGCTAACAATCTAATGATCCCTTGTGACACCAAAGGGCCTAAAAGTGCCAGGGATGGTTTGTTACAGCACGGGGACCAATAGAAGCAAGGATCTATTATGCCACCATGGAGGCCAAGAATCAAATAATTCATTGTGACATCAAGTGGCCTAAAAGGGCATGGGATGCATTGTGACACCACAGAGGTAAAGAGAAGCAAGGATCCATTGTGACCCAATGCAGGCTAACAATCTAATGATCCCTTTTGACACCAATGGGCCTAAAAGGGCCAGGGATGTATTGTGAAAGCATGGGCCCCTATTAAAACCTGGTACAATTGCGCCATCATGGAGGCCAAGAATCAAATGATTCATTGTGACATCAAGTGGCCTAAAAGGGCATGGGATACATTGTGACACCACAGGGGTTAAGAGAAGCAAGGAACCATTGTGACCCAATGTAGGCTAACAATCTAAGGATCCCTTTTGACACCAGGGGGCGCAAAAGGACCACGGATGAACTCTGACAGCATGGGGACCTATAGAAGCAAGGAGCCGTTATGACACCATGAAGGCCAAGAATAAAATGGTTCATTGTAAGACCAAGAGGCCTAAAAGGGCTTGGAATGCATTGTGACAGCACAGAGGTTAAGAGAAGCAAGGAACCATTGTGACCCAATGCAGGCTAACAATCTAAGAATCCCTTTTGACACCAGGGGGCGCAAAAGGGCCACGGATGAACTCTGACAGCATGGGGACCTATAGAAGCAAGGAACCATTATGACACCATGAAGGCCAAGAATCAAATGGTTCATTGTAAGACCAAGAGGCCTAAAAGGGCTGGGAATGCATTGTGACAGCACAGAGGTTAAGAGAAGCAAGGATCCATTGTGACCCCATGCAGGCTAACACTCTAATGATCCCTTGAGGCACCAGGGGGTATAAAAAGGGCCAGGGATGGATTGTTACAGCACGGGGACCAATAGAAGCAAGGATCTATTATGCCACCGTGGAGGCCAAGAATCAAATGATTCATTGTGACATCAAGTGGCCTAAAAGGGCATGGGATGCATTGTGACAGCACAGGGGTAAAGAGAAGCAAGGAACCATTGTGACCCAATGCAGACTAACAATCTAATGATCCCTTGTGACAGCAAAGGGCCTAAAAGGGCCAGGGATGAATTGTGACAGCATGGGTCCCAATAGAAAGAAGGAACCATTATGACACCATGGAGGCCAAGAATCAAATGATTCATTGTGACATCAAGTGGCCTAAAAGGGCATGGGATGCATTTTGACACCACAGAGGTTAAGAGAAGCACAGAACCATTGTGACCCAATGCAGGCTAACAATCTAATGATCCCTTGTGACACCAAAGGGCCTAAAAGTGCCAGGGATGGTTTGTTACAGCACGGGGACCAATAGAAGCAAGGATCTATTATGCCACCATGGAGGCCAAGAATCAAATAATTCATTGTGACATCAAGTGGCCTAAAAGGGCATGGGATGCATTGTGACAGAACAGGGGTTATGAGAAGCAAGAATCCATTGTGACCCAATGGAGGCTAACAATCTAATGATCCCTTTTGACACCAGGGGGCCTAAAAGGGGCAGGGATGTATTGTGAAAGCATGGGGTCCCAGTGAAAACATGGTACAATCAAGCCACCATGGAGGCCAAGAATCAAAAGATTCATTGTGACATCAAGTGGCCTAAAAGGGCATGGGATTCATTGTGACACCACAGGGGTTAGGAGAAGCAAGGAACCATTGTGACCCAATGCAGGCTAACAATCTAAGAATCCCTTGTGGCACCAGGGGGCGCAAAATGACCACGGATGAACTCTGACAGCATGGGGACCTATAGAAGCAAGGAACCATTATGACACCATGAAGGCCAAGAATCAAATGGTTCATTGTGACATCAAGTGGCCTAAAAGGGCTTGGAATGCATTGTGACAGCACAGAGTTTAAGAGAAGCAAGGAACCATTGTGACCCTATGCAGGCTAACAATCTAATGATCCCTTGTGGCACCAGGGGGTATAAAAAGCGCCAGGGATGGATTGTTACAGCACGGGGACCAATAGAAGCAAGGATCTATTATGCCACCGTGGAGGCCAAGAATCAAATGATTCATTGTGACATCAAGTGGCCTAAAAGGGCATGGGATGCATTGTGACAGCACAGGGGTTAAGAGAAGCAAGGATCCATTGTCACCTAATTGTGGCTAACAATCTAAGGATCCCTTTTGACTCCCATGGGCCTAAAAGGGTCAGGGATGTATTGTGAAAGCATGGGGCCCAGTGAAAACCTGGTACAATTAAGCCACCATGGAGGCCAAGAATCAAAAGATTCATTGTGACATCAAGTGGCCTAAAAGGGCATGGGATGCATTGTGACACCACAGGGGTTAAGAGAAGCAAGGATCCATTGTGACCCAATGGAGGCTAACAATCTAAGAATCCCTTGTGGCACCAGGGGGCGCAAAATGACCACGGATGAACTCTGACAGCATGGGGACCAATAGAAGCAAGGAACAATTATGACACCATGAAGGCCAAGAATCAAATGGTTCATTGTGACATCAAGTGGCCTAAAAGGGCTTGGAATGCATTGTGACACCACAGAGGTTAAGAGAAGCAAGGAACCATTGTGACCCTATGCAGGCTAACAATCTAATGATCCCTTGTGACACCAGGGGGTATAAAAAGGGCCAGGGATGGATTGTTACAGCACGGGGACCAATAGAAGCAAGGATCTATTATGCCACCGTGGAGGCGAAGAATCAAATGATTCATTGTGACATCAAGTGGCCTAAAAAGGCATGGGATGCATTGTGACAGCACAGGGGTTAAGAGAAGCAAGGATCCATTGTCACCCAATTGAGGCTAACAATCTAATGATCCCTTTTGACACCAATGGGCCTAAAAGGGTCAGGGATGTATTGTGAAAGCATGGGGCCCCAGTGAAAACATGGTACAATCAAGCCACCATGGAGGCCAAGAATCAAATGATTCATTGTGACATCAAGTGGCCTAAAAGGGCATGGGTTGCATTGTGACACCACAGGGGTTAAGAGAAGCAAGGAACCATTGTGACCCAATGTAGGCTAACAATCTAAGAATCCCTTTTGACACCAGGTGGCGCAAAAGGACCACGGATGAACTCTGACAGCATGGGGACCTATAGAAGCAAGGAACCATTATGACACCTAAAAGGCCAAGAATCAAATGGTTCATTGTAAGACCAAGTGGCCTAAAAGGGCTTGGAATGCATTGTGACAGCACAGAGGTTAAGAGAAGCAAGGAACCATTGTGACCCAATGCAGGCTAACAATCTAATGATCCCTTGTGGCACCAGGGGGTATAAAAAGGGCCAGGGAGGGATTGTTACAGCACGGGGACCAATAGAAGCAAGGATCTATTATGCCACCGTGGAGGCCAAGAATCAAATGATTCATTGTGACATCAAGTGGCCTAAAAGGGCATGGGATGCATTGTGACAGCACAGGGGTTAAGAGAAGCAAGGAACCATTGTGACCCAATGGAGGCTAACAATCTAATAATCCCTTTTGACACCAATGGGCCTAAAAGGGGCAGGGATGTATTGTGAAAGCATGGGGCCCTATGAAATCCTGGTACAATTACGCCACCATGGAGGCCAAGAATCAAATGATTCATTGTGACATCAAGTGGCCTAAAAGGGCATGGGATGCATTGTGACACCACAGGGGTTAAGAGAACCAAGGAACCATTGTGACCCAATGTAGGCTAACAATCTAAGAATCCCTTTTGACACCAGGTGGCGCAAAAGGGCCACGGATGGACTCTGACAGCATGGGGACCTAGGGAAGCAAGGAACCATTATGATATCATGAAGGCCAAATATCAAATGGTTCATTGTAAGACCAAGTGGCCTAAAAGGGCTTGGAATGCATTGTGACAGCACAGAGGTTAAGAGAAGCAAGGAACCATTGTGACCCAATGCAGGCTAACAATCTAATGATCCCTTGTGGCACCAGGGGGTATAAAAAGGGCCAGGGATGAATTGTGACAGCATGTGGCCCAATAGAAACAAGGAACCATTATGACACCATGGAGGCCAAGAATCAAATGATTCATTGTGACATCAAGTGGCCTAAAAGGGCATGGGATGCATTGTGACACCACAGAGGTTAAGAGAAGCAAGGAACCATTGTGACCCATTGCAGGCTAACAATCTAATGATCCCTTGTGACACCAATGGGCCTAAAAGGGCCAGGGATGGATTGTTACAGCACGGGGACCAATAGAAGCAAGGATCTATTATGCCACCATGGAGGCCAAGAATCAAATAATTCATTGTGACATCAAGTGGCCTAAAAGGGCATGGGATGCATTGTGACAGCACAGGGGTTAAGAGAAGCAAGGATCCATTGTGACCCAATGGAGGCTAATAATCCCAGGATCCCATTTGACACCAGGGGGCGTAAAAGGGCCAGGGATGAATTGTGACAGCATGGGGCCCAATAGAAACAAGGAACCATTATGACACCATGGAGGCCAAGAATCAAATGATTCATTGTGACATCAAGTGGCCTAAAAGGGCATGGGATGCATTGTGACACCACAGAGGTTAAGAGAAGCAAGGAACCATTGTGACCCAATGCAGGCTAACAATCTAATGATCCCTTGTGACACCAAAGGGCCTAAAAGGGCCAGGGATGGTTTGTTACAGCACGGGGACCAATAGAAGCAAGGATCTATTATGCCACCATGGAGGCCAAGAATCAAATGATTCATTGTGACATCAAGTGGCCTAAAAGGGCATGGGATGCATTGTGACAGCACAGGGATAAAGAGAAGCAAGGATCCATTGTCACCCAATTGAGGCTAACAATCTAAGGATCCCTTTTGACACCAATGGGCCTAAAAGTGTCAGGGATGTATTGTGAAAGCATGGGGCCCAGTGAAAACCTGGTACAATCAAGCCACCATGGAGGCCAAGAATCAAATGATTCATTGTGACATCAAGTGGCCTAAAAGGGCATGGGATGCATTGTGACACCACAGGGGTTAAGAGAAGCAAGGCACCATTGTAACCCAATGCAGGCTAACAATCTAAGAATCCCTTTTGACACCAGGGGGCGCAAAAGGACCACGGATGAACTCTGACAGCATGGGGACCTATAGAAGCAAGGAACCATTATGACACCATGAAGGCCAAGAATCAAATGGTTCATTGTGACATCAAGTGGCCTAAAAGGGCTTGGAATGCATTGTGACAGCACAGAGGTTAAGAGAAGCAAGGAACCATTGTGACCCAATGCAGGCTAACAATCTAATGATCCCTTGTGGCACCAGGGGGTATAAAAAGGGCCAGGGATGGATTGTTACAGCACGGGGACCAATAGAAGCAAGGATCTATTATGCCACCATGGAGGCCAAGAATCAAATGATTCATTGTGACATCAAGTGGCCTAAAAGGGCATGGGATGCATTGTGACACCACAGAGGTTAAGAGAAGCAAGGAACCATTGTGACCCAATGCAGGCTAACAATCTAATGATCCCATTTGACACCAGGGGGCGTAAAAGGGCCAGGGATGAATTGTGACAGCATGGGGCCCAATAGAAACAAGGAAGCATTATGCCACCATGGAGGCCAAGAATCAAATGATTCATTGTGACATCAAGTGGCCTAAAAGGGCATGGGATGCATTGTGACAGCACAGAGGTTAATAGAAGCAAGGAAGCATTGTGACCCAATGCAGGCTAACAATCTAAGAATCCCTTTTGACACCAGGGGGCGCAAAAGGACCACGGATGAACTCTGACAGCATGGGGACCTATAGAAGCAAGGAACCATTATGACACCATGAAGGCCAAGAATCAAATGATTCATTGTAAGACCAAGTGGCCTAAAAGGGCTTGGAATGCATTGTGACACCACAGAGGTTAAGAGAAACAAGGATCCATTGTAACCCTATGGAGGCTAATAATCCCAGGATCCCATTTGACACCAGGGGGCGTAAAAGGGCCAGGGATGGATTGTTACAGCACGGGGACCAATAGAAGCAAGGATCTATTATGCCACCATGGAGGCCAAGAATCAAATGATTCATTGTGACATCAAGTGGCCTAAAAGGGCTTGGAATGCATTGTGACACCACAGAGGTTAAGAGAAGCAAGGATCCATTGTAACCCAATGCAGGCTAACAATCTAATGATCCCTTTTGACACCAATGGGCCTAAAAGGGGCAGGGATGAATTGTGACAGCATGGGGCCCAAGTAAAACCTGGTACAATTATGCCACCATGGAGGTCAAGAATCAAATGATTCATTGTGACATCAAGTGGCCTAAAAGGGCATGGGATCCATTGTGACACCACAGAGGTTAAGAGAAGCAAGGAACCATTGTGACCCAATGCAGGCTAACAATCTAAGAATCCCTTTTGACACCAGGGGGCGCAAAAGGACCATGGATGAACTCTGACATCATGGGGACCTATAGAAGCAAGGAACCATTATGACACAATGAAGGCCAAGAATCAAATGGTTCATTGTAAGACCAAGTGGCCGAAAAGGGCTTGGAATGCATTGTGACAGCACAGAGGTTAAGAGAAACAAGGATCCATTGTAACCCAATGTAGGCTAATAATCCCAGGATCCCATTTGACACCAGGGGGCGTGAAAGGGCCAGGGATGGATTGTTACAGCACGGGGACCAATAGAAGCAAGGATCTATTGTGCCACCGTGGAGGCCAAGAATCAAATGATTCATTGTGACATCAAGTGGCCTAAAAGGGCATGGGATGCATTGTGACAGCACAGGGGTTAAGAGAAGCAAGGATCCATTGTGACCCAATGGAGGCTAATAATCCCAGGATCCCATTTGACACCAGGGGGCGTAAAAGGGCCAGGGATGAATTGTGACAGCATGGGGCCCAATAGAAACAAGGAAGCATTATGACACCATGGAGGCCAAGAATCAAATGATTCATTGTGACATCAAGTGGCCTAAAAGAGCATGGGATGCATTGTGACACCACAGAGGTTAAGAGAAGCACGGAACCATTGTGACCAAATGGAGGCTAACAATCTAATGATCCCTTTTGACACCAATGGGCCTAAAAGGGCAGGGATGTATTGTGAAAGCATGGGGCCCAATTAAAACCTGGTACAATTTCGCCACCATGGAGGCCAAGAATCAAATGATTCATTGTGACATCAAGTGGCCTAAAAGGGCATGGGATGCATTGTGACACCACAGGGGTTAAGAGAAGCAAGGAACCATTGTGACCCAATGCAGGCTAACAATCTAAGAATCCTTTGTGGCACCAGGGGGCGCAAAATGACCACGGATGAACTCTGACAGCATGGGGACCTATAGAAGCAAGGAACCATTATGACACCATGAAGGCCAAGAATCAAATGGTTCATTGTGACATCAAGTGGCCTAAAAGGGCTTGGAATGCATTGTGACACCACAGAGGTTAAGAGAAGCAAGGAACCATTGTGACCCAATGCAGGCTAACAATCTAATGATCCCTTGTGGCCCCAGGGGGTATAAAAAGGGCCAGGGATGGATTGTTACAGCACGGGGACCAATAGAAGCAAGGATCTATTATGCCACCGTGGAGGCCAAGAATCAAATGATTCATTGTGACATCAAGTGGCCTAAAAGGGCATGGGATGCATTGTGACAGCACAGGGATTAAGAGAAGCAAGGGTCCATTGTCACCCAATTGAGGCTAACAATCTAGAGATCCCTTTTGACACCAATGGGCCTAAAAGGGGCAGGGATGTATTGTGAAAGCATGGGGCCCAGTGAAAACATGGTACAATCAAGCCACCATTGAGGCCAAGAATCAAATGATTCATTGTGACATCAAGGGGCCTAAAAGGGCATGGGATGCATTGTGACACCACAGGGGTTAAGAGAAGCAAGGCACCATTGCAACCCAATGCAGGCTAACAATCTAAGAATCCCTTTTGACACCAGGGGGCGCAAAAGGACCACGGATGAACACTGACAGCATGGGGACCTATAGAAGCAAGGAACCATTATGACACCATGAAGGCCAAGAATCAAATGATTCATTGTGACATCAAGTGGCCTAAAAGGGCTTGGAATGCATTGTGACAGCACAGAGGTTAAGAGAAGCAAGGAACCATTGTGACCCAATGCAGGCTAACAATCTAATGATCCCTTGTGGCACCGGGGGGTATAAAAAGGGCCAGGGATGGATTGTTACAGCACGGGGACCAATAGAAGCAAGGATCTATTATGCCACCATGGAGGCCAAGAATCAAATGATTCATTGTGACATCAAGTGGCCTAAAAGGGCATGGGATGCATTGTGACACCACAGAGGTTAAGAGAAGCAAGGAACCATTGTGACCCAATGCAGGCTAACAATCTAATGATCCCTTGTGACACCAATGGGCCTAAAAGGGGCAGGGATGAATTGTTACAACACGGGGACCAATAGAAACAAGGATCTATTATGCCACCATGGAGGCCTAGAATCAAATGATTCATTGTGACATCAAGTGGCCTAAAAGGGCATGGGATGCATTGTGACAGCACAGAGGTTAAGAGAAGCAAGGAACCATTGTGACCCAATGCAGGCTAACAATCTAATGATCCCTAGTGACACCAATGGGCCGAAAAGGGGCAGGGATGGATTGTTACAGCACGGGGACCAATAGAACAAGGATCTATTATGCCACCATGTAGGCCAAGAATCGAATAATTCATTGTGACATCAAGTGGCCTAAAAGGGCATGGGATGCATTGTGACAGCACAGGCGTTAAGAGAAGCAAGGATCCATTGTGACCCAATGTAGGCTAACAATCTAATGATCCCTTTTGACACCAATGGGCCTAAAAGGGGCAGGGATGTATTGTGAAAGCATGGGGCCCAATTAAAACCTGGTACAATTACGCCACCATGGAGGCCAAGAATCAAATGATTCATTGTGACATCAAGTGGCCTAAAAGGGCATGGGATGCATTGTGACACCACAGGGGTTAAGAGAAGCAAGGATCCATTGTGACCCAATGGAGGCTGACAATCTAATAATCCCTTTTGACACCAATGGGCCTAAAAGGGGCAGGGATGTATTGTGAAAGCATGGGGCCCAATTAAAACCTGGTACAATTACGCCACCATGGAGGCCAAGAATCAAATGATTCATTGTGACATCAAGTGGCCTAAAAGGGCATGGGATGCATTGTGACACCACAGGGGTTAAGAGAAGCAAGGAACCATTGTGACCCAATGCAGGCTAACAATCTAAGAATCCCTTGTGACACCATGGGGCGCAAAAGGGCCACGGATGGACTCTGACAGCATGGGGACCTATGGAAGCAAGGAACCATTATGACACCATGAAGGCCAAGAATCAAATGGTTCATTGTATGACCAAGTGGCCTAAAAGGGCTTGGAATGCATTGTGACAGCACAGAGGTTAAGAGAAGCAAGGAACCATTGTGACCCAATGCAGGCTAACAATCTAATGATCCCTTGTGGCACCAGGGGGTATAAAAAGGGCCAGGGATGAATTGTGACAGCATGGGGCCCAATAGAAACAAGGAACCATTATGACACCATGGTGGTCAAGAATCAAATGATTCATTGTGACATCAAGTGGCCTAAAAGGGCATGGGATGCATTGTGACACCACAGAGGTTAAGAGAAGCAAGGAACCATTGTGACCCATTGCAGGCTAACAATCTAATGATCCCTAGTGACACCAATGGGCCTAAAAGGGTCAGGGATGGATTGTTACAGCACGGGGACCAATAGAAGCAAGGATCTATTATGCCACCATGGAGGCCAAGAATCAAATAATTCATTGTGACATCAAGTGGCCTAAAAGTGCATGGGATGCATTGTGACAGCACAGGGGTTAAGAGAAGCAAGGATCCATTGTGACCCAATGGAGGCTAACAATCTAATGATCCCTTTTGACACCAATGGGCCTAAAAGGGGCAGGGATGTATTGTGAAAGCATGGGGCCCAATTAAAACCTTGTACAATTTCGCCACCATGGAGGCCAAGAATCAAATGATTCATTGTGACATCAAGTGGCCTAAAAGGGCATGGGATGCATTGTGACACAACAGGGGTTAAGAGAAGCAAGGAACCATTGTGACCCAATGTAGGCTAACAATCTAAGAATCCCTTTTGACACCAGGGGGCGCAAAAGTACCACGGATGAACTCTGACAGCATGGGGAGCTATAGAAGCAAGGAACCATTATGACACCATGAAGGCCAAGAATCAAATGGTTCATTGTGACATCAAGTGGCCTAAAAGGGCTTGGAATGCATTGTGACACCACAGAGGTTAAGAGAAGCAAGGAACCATTGTGACCCTATGCAGGCTAACAATCTAATGATCCCTTGTGGCACCAGGGGGTATAAAAAGGGCCAGGGATGGATTGTTACAGCACGGGGACCAATAGAAGCAAGGATCTATTATGCCACCATGGAGGCCAAGAATCAAATAATTCATTGTGACATCATGCGGCCTAAAAGGGCATGGGATGCATTGTGACACCACAGGGGTTAAGAGAAGCAAGGAACCATTGTGACCCAATGTAGGCTAACAATCTAAGAATCCCTTTTGACACCAGGGGGCGCAAAAGGGCCACGGATGGACTCTGACAGCATGGGGACCTAGGGAAGCAAGGAACCATTATGATATCATGAAGGCCAAGAATCAAATGGTTCATTGTAAGACCAAGTGGCCTAAAAGGCTTGGAATGCATTGTGACAGCACAGAGGATAAGAGAAGCAAGGAACCATTGTGACCCAATGCAGGCTAACAATCTAATGATCCCTTGTGGCACCAGGGGGTATAAAAAGGGCCAGGGATGAATTGTGACAGCATGTGGCCCAATAGAAACAAGGAACCATTATGACACCATGGAGGCCAAGAATCAAATGATTCATTGTGACATCAAGTGGCCTAAAAGGGAATGGGATGCATTGTGACACCACAGAGGTTAAGAGAAGCAAGGAACCATTGTGACCCATTGCAGGCTAACAATCTAATGATCCCTTGTGACACCAATGGGCCTAAAAGGGCCAGGGATGGATTGTTACAGCACGGGGACCAATAGAAGCAAGGATCTATTATGCCACCATGGAGGCCAAGAATCAAATAATTCATTGTGACATCAAGTGGCCTAAAAGGGCATGGGATGCATTGTGACAGCACAGGGGTTAAGAGAAGCAAGGAACCATTGTGACCCAATGGAGGCTAATAATCCCAGGATCCCATTTGACACCAGGGGGCCTAAAAGGGCCAGGGATGAATTGTGACAGCACGGGGCCCAATAGAAACAAGGAACCATTATGACACCATGGAGGCCAAGAATCAAATGATTCATTGTGACATCAAGTGGCCTAAAAGGGCATGGGATGAATTGTGACACCACAGAGGTTAGGAGAAGCAAGGAACCATTGTGACCCAATGCAGGCTAACAATCTAATGATCCCTTGTGACACCAAAGGGCCTAAAAGGGCCAGGGATGGTTTGTTACAGCACGGGGACCAATAGAAGCAAGGATCTATTATGCCACCGTGGAGGCCAAGAATCAAATGATTCATTGTGACATCAAGTGGCCTAAAAGGGCATGGGATGCATTGTGACAGCACAGGGGTTAAGAGAAGCAAGGATCCATTGTCACCCAATTGAGGCTAACAATCTAAGGATCCCTTTTGACACCAATGGGCCTAAAAGGTTCAGGGATGTATTGTGAAAGCATGGGGCCCAGTGAAAACCTGGTACAATTACGCCACCATGGAGGCCAAGAATCAAATGATTCATTGTGACATCAAGTGACCTAAAAGGGCATGGGATGCATTGTGACACCACAGGGGTTAAGAGAAGCAAGGAACCATTGTGACCCAATGCAGGCTAACAATCTAAGAATCCCTTTTGAAACCAGGTGGCGCAAAAGGACCACGGATGAACTCTGACAGCATGGGGACCTATAGAAGCAAGGAACCATTATGACACAATGAAGGCCAAGAATCAAATGGTTCATTGTAACATCAAGTGGCCTAAAAGGGCTTGGAATGCATTGTGACACCACAGAGGTTAAGAGAAGCAAGGAACCATTGTGACCCAATGCAGGCTAATAATCCCAAGATCCCATTTGACACCAGGGGGCGTAAAAGGGCCAGGGATGGATTGTTACAGCACGGGGACCAGTAGAAGCAAGGATCTATTATGCCACCATGGAGGCCAAGAATCAAATGATTCATTGTGACATCAAGTGGCCTAAAAGGGCATGGGATGCATTGTGACACCACAGAGGTTAAGAGAAGCAAGGATCCATTGTGACCCAATGGAGGCTAACAATCTAATGATCCCTTTTGACACCAATGGGCCTAAAAGGGGCAGGGATGTATTGTGAAAGCATGGGGCCCAATTAAAACCTGGTACAATTGCGCCACCATGGAGGCCAAGAATCAAATGATTCATTGTGACATCAAGTGGCCTAAAAGGGCATGGGATGCATTGTGACACCACAGGGGTTAAGAGAAGCAAGGAACCATTGTGACCCAATGTAGGCTAAAAATCTAAGAATCCCTTTTGACACCAGGGGGCGCAAAAGGGCCACGGATGAACTCTGTCAGCATGGGGACCTATAGAAGCAAGGAACCGTTATGCCACCATGAAGGCCAAGAATCAAATGATTCATTGTGACATCAAGTGGCCTAAAAGGGCATGGGATGCATTGTGACACCACAGGGGTTAAGAGAAGCAAGGAACCATTGTGACCCAATGCAGGCTAAAAATCTAAGAATCCCTTTTGACACCAGGGGGCGCAAAAGGACCACGGATGAACTCTGACATCATGGCGACCTATAGAAGCAAGGAACCATTATGCCACCATGAAGGCCAAGAATCAAATGATTCATTGTGACATCAAGTGGCCTAAAAGGGCTTGGAATGCATTGTGACAGCACAGAGGTTAAGAGAAGCAAGGAACCATTGTAACCCAATGCAGGCTAACAATCTAATGATCCCTTGTGACACCAATGGGCCTAAAAGGGGCAGGGATGAATTGTGACAGCATGGGGCCCAAGTAAAACCTGGTACAATTATGCCACCATGGAGGCCAAGAATCAAATGATTCATTGTGACATCAAGTGGCCTAAAAGGGCATGGGATCCATTGTGACACCACAGAGGTTAAGAGAAGCAAGGAACCATTGTGACCCAATGCAGGCTAACAATCTAAGAATCCCTTTTGACACCAGGGGGCGCAAAAGGACCATGGATGAACTCTGACATCATGGGGACCTATAGAAGCAAGGAACCATTATGACACAATGAAGGCCAAGAATCAAATGGTTCATTGTAAGACCAAGTGGCCGAAAAGGGCTTGGAATGCATTGTGACACCACAGAGGTTAAGAGAAACAAGGATCCATTGTAACCCAATGTAGGCTAATAATCCCAGGATCCCATTTGACACCAGGGGGCGTGAAAGGGCCAGGGATGGATTGTTACAGCACGGGGACCAATAGAAGCAAGGATCTATTATGCCACCGTGGAGGCCAAGAATCAAATGATTCATTGTGACATCAAGTGGCCTAAAAGGGCATGGGATGCATTGTGACAGCACAGGGGTTAAGAGAAGCAAGGATCCATTGTGACCCAATGGAGGCTAATAATCCCAGGATCCCATTTGACACCAGGGGGCCTAAAAGGGCCAGGGATGAATTGTGACAGCATGGGGCCCAATAGAAACAAGGAAGCATTATGACACCTTGGAGGCCAAGAATCAAATGATTCATTGTGACATCAAGTGGCCTAAAAGAGCATGGGATGCATTGTGACACCACAGAGGTTAAGAGAAGCACGGAACCATTGTGACCCAATGGAGGCTAACAATCTAATGATCCCTTTTGACACCAATTGGCCTAATAGGGCAGGGATGTATTGTGAAAGCATGGGGCCCAATTAAAACCTGGTACAATATCGCCACCATGGAGGCCAAGAATCAAATGATTCATTGTGACATCAAGTGGCCTAAAAGGGCATGGGATGCATTGTGACACCACAGGGGTTAAGAGAAGCAAGGAACCATTGTGACCCAATGCAGGCAAAAAATCTAAGAATCCCTTTTGACACCAGGGGGCGCAAAATGACCACGGATGAACTCTGACAGCATGGGGACCTATAGAAGAAAGGAACCATTATGACACCATGAAGGCCAAGAATCAAATGGTTCATTGTGACATCAAGTGGCCTAAAAGGGCTTGGAATGCATTGTGACGGCACAGAGGTTAAGAGAAGCAAGGAACCATTGTGACCTTATGCAGGCTAACAATCTAATGATCCCTTGTGGCACCAGGGGGTATAAAAAGGGCCAGGGATGGATTGTTACAGCACGGGGACCAATAGATGCAAGGATCTATTATGCCACCGTGGAGGCCAAGAATCAAATGATTCATTGTGACATCAAGTGGCCTAAAAGGGCATGGGATGCATTGTGACAGCACAGGGGTTAAGAGAAGCAAGGATCCATTGTCACCCAATTGAGGCTAACAATCTAAAGATCCCTTTTGACACCAATGGGCCTAAAAGGGGCAGGGATGTATTGTGAAAGCATGGGGCCCAGTGAAAACATGGTACAATTGCGCCACCATGGAGGCCAAGAATCAAATGATTCATTGTGACATCAAGTGGCCTAAAAGGGCATGGGATGCATTGTGACACCACAGGGGTTAAGAGAAGGAAGGCACCATTGCAACCCAATGCAGGATAACAATCTAAGAATCCCTTTTGACACCAGGGGGCGCAAAAGGACCATGGATGAACTCTGAGAGCATGGGGACCTATAGAAGCAAGGAACCATTATGACACCATGAAGGCCAAGAATCAAATGATTCATTGTGACATCAAGTGGCCTAAAAGGGCTTGGAATGCATTGTGACAGCACAGAGGTTAAGAGAAGCAAGGAACCATTTTGACCCAATGCAGGCTAACAATCTAATGATCCCTTGTGGCACCGGGGGGTATAAAAAGGGCCAGGGATGGATTGTTACAGCACGGGGACCAATAGAATCAAGGATCTATTATGCCACCATGGAGGCCAAGAATCAAATGATTCATTGTGACATCAAGTGGCCTAAAAGGGCATGGGATGCATTGTGACACCACAGAGGTTAAGAGAAGCAAGGAACCATTGTGACCCAATGCAGGCTAACAATCTAATGATCCCTTGTGACACCAATGGGCCTAAAAGGGGCAGGGATGAATTGTTACAACACGGGGACCAATAGAAACAAGGATCTATTATGCCACCATGGAGGCCAAGAATCAAATGATTCATTGTGACATCAAGTGGCCTAAAAGGGCATGGGATGCATTGTGACAGCACAGAGGTTAAGAGAAGCAAGGAACCATTGTGACCCAATGCAGGCTAACAATCTAATGATCCCTTGTGGCACCAGGGGGTATAAAAAGGGCCAGGGATGGATTGTTACAGCACGGGGACCAATAGAACAAGGATCTATTATGCCACCATGGAGGCCAAGAATCAAATGATTCATTGTGACATCAAGTGGCCTAAAAGGGCATGGGATGCATTGTGACAGCACAGGCGTTAAGAGAAGCAAGGATCCATTGTGACCCAATGGAGGCTAACAATCTAATGATCCCTTTTGACACCAATGGGCCTAAAAGGGCAGGGATGTATTGTGAAAGCATGGGGCCCAATTAAAACCTGGTACAATTACGCCACCATGGAGGCCAAGAATCAAATGATTCATTGTGACATCAAGTGGCCTAAAAGGGCATGGGATGCATTGTGACAGCACAGGGGTTAAGAGAAGCAAGGAACCATTGTGACCCAATGTAGGCTAACAATCTAAGAATCCCTTTTGACACCAGGGGGCGCAAAAGGACCACAGATGAACTCTGACAGCATGGGGAGCTATAGAAGCAAGGAACCATTATGACACCATGAAGGCCAAGAATCAAATGGTTCATTGTAAGACCAAGTGGCCTAAAAGGGCTTGGAATGCATTGTGACACCACAGAGGTTAAGAGAAGCAAGGAACCATTGTGACCCAATGCAGGCTAACAATCTAATGATCCCTTGTGGCACCAGGGGGTATAAAGAGGGCCAGGGATGGATTGTTACAGCACGGGGACCAGTAGAAGCAAGGATCTATTATGCCACCGTGGAGGCCAAGAATCAAATGATTCATTGTGACATCAAGTGGCCTAAAAGTGCATGGGATGCATTGTGACAGCACAGGCGTTAAGAGAAGCAAGGATCCATTGTGACCCAATGTAGGCTAACAATCTAATGATCCCTTTTGACACCAATGGGCCTAAAAGGGGCAGGGATGTATTGTGAAAGCATGGGGCCCAATTAAAACCTGGTACAATTACGCCACCATGGAGGCCAAGAATCAAATGATTCATTGTGACATCAAGTGGCCTAAAAGGGCATGGGATGCATTGTGACACCACAGGGGTTAAGAGAAGCAAGGAACCATTGTGACCCAATGCAGGCTAACAATCTAAGAATCCCTTTTGACACCAGGGGGCGCAAAAGGACCATGAATGAACTCTGACAGCATGGGGAGCTATAGAAGCAAGGAACAATTATGACACCATGAAGGCCAAGAATCAAATGGTTCATTGTAAGACCAAGTGGCCTAAAAGGGCTTGGAATGCATTGTGACACCACAGAGGTTAAGAGAAGCAAGGAACCATTGTGACCCAATGCAGGCTAACAATCTAATGATCCCTTGTGGCACCAGGGGGTATAAAAAGGGCCAGGGATGGATTGTTACAGCACGGGGACCAATAGAAGCAAGGATCTATTATGCCACCATGGAGGCCAGGAATCAAATGATGCATTGTGACATCAAGTGGCCTAAAAGGGCATGGGATGCATTGTGACACAACAGAGGTTAAGAGAAGCAAGGAACCATTGTGACCCAATGCAGGCTAACAATCTAATGATCCCTTGTGGCACCAGGGGGTATAAAAAGGGCCAGGGATGGATTGTTACAGCACGGGGACCAATAGAAGCAAGGATCTATTATGCCACCGTGGAGGCCAAGAATCAAATGATTCATTGTGACATCAAGTGGCCTAAAAGGGCATGGGATGCATTGTGACAACACAGGCGTTAAGAGAAGCAAGGATCCATTGTGACCCAATGTTGGCTAACAATCTAATGATCCCTAGTGACACCAATGGGCCTAAAAGGGCAGGGATGTATTGTGAAAGCATGGGGCCCAATTAAAAAGTGGTACAATTACGCCACCATGGAGGCCAAGAATCAAATGATTCATTGTGACATCAAGTGGCCTAAAAGGGCATGGGATGCATTGTGACAGCACAGGGGTTAAGAGAAGCAAGGATCCATTGTGACCCAATGGAGGCTAACAATCTAAAGATCCCTTTTGACACCAATGGGCCTAAAAGGGGCAGGGATGTATTGTGAAAGCATGGGGCCCAATTAAAACCTGGTACAATTACGCCACCATGGAGGCCAAGAATCAAATGATTCATTGTGACATCAAGTGGCCTAAAAGGGCATGGGATGCATTGTGACACCACAGGCGTTAAGAGAAGCAAGGATCCATTGTGACCCAATGGAGGCTGACAATCTAATAATCCCTTTTGACACCCATGGGCCTAAACGGGGCAGGGATGTATTGTGAAAGCATGGGGCCCAATGAAAACCTGGCACAATTACGCCACCATGGAGGCCAAGAATCATATGATTCTTTGTGACATCAAGTGGCCTAAAAGGGCATGGGATGCATTGTGACACCACAGGGGTTAAGAGAAGCAAGGAACCATTGTTACCCAATGCAGGCTAACAATCTAAGAATCCCTTGTGACACCAGGGGGCGCAAAAGGGCCACGGATGGACTCTGACAGCATGGGGAACTATAGAAGCAAGGAACCATTATGACACCATGAAGGCCAAGAATCAAATGGTTCATTGTAAGACCAAGTGGCCTAAAAGGGCTTGGAATGCATTGTGACACCACAGAGGTTAAGAGAAGCAAGGAACCATTGTGACCCCATGCAGGCTAACAATCTAATGATCCCTTGTGGCACCAGGGGGTATAAAAAGGGCCAGGGATGAATTGAGACAGCATGGGGCCCAATAGAAACAAGGAACCATTATGACACCATGGAGGCCAAGAATCAAATGATTCATTGTGACATCAAGTGGCCTAAAAGGGCATGGGATGCATTGTGACACCACAGAGGTTAAGAGAAGCAAGGAACCATTGTGACCCATTGCAGGCTAACAATCTAATGATCCCTTTTGACACCAATGGGCCTAAAAGGGTCAGGGATGGATTGTTACAGCACGGGGAGCAATAGACGCAAGGATCTATTATGCCACCATGGAGGCCAAGAATCAAATAATTCATTGTGACATCAAGTGGCCTAAAAGGGCATGGGATGCATTGTGACAGCACAGGCGTTAAGAGAAGCAAGGATCCATTGTGACCCAATGGAGGCTAACAATCTAATGATCCCTTTTGACACCAATGGGCCTAAAAGGGCAGGGATGTATTGTGAAAGCATGGGGCCCAATTAAAACCTGGTACAATTTCGCCACCATGGAGGCCAAGAATCAAATGATTCATTGTGACATCAAGTGGCCTAAAAGGGCTTGGCATGCATTGTGACACCACAGAGGTTAAGAGAAGCAAGGAACCATTGTGACCCAAAGCAGGCTAACAATCTAATGATCCCTTGTGACACCAATGGGCCTAAAAGGTGCAGGGATGAATTGTTACAACACGGGGACCAATAGAAGCAAGGATCTATTATGCCACCATGGAGGCCAAGAATCAAATGATTCATTGTGACATCAAGTGGCCTAAAAGGGCATGGGATGCATTGTGACGTCACAGAGGTTAAGAGAAGCAAGGAACCATTGTGACCCAATGCAGGCTAACAATCTAATGATCCCTTGTGGCACCAGGGGATATAAAGAGGGCCAGGGATGAATTGTTACAGCACGGGGACCAATAGAAGCAAGGATCTATTATGCCACCGTGGAGGCCAAGAATCAAATGATTCATTGTGACATCAAGTGGCCTAAAAGGGCATGGGATGCATTGTGACAGCACAGGCGTTAAGAGAAGCAAGGATCCATTGTGACCCAATGTAGGCTAACAATCTAAAGATCCCTTTTGACACCAATGGGCCTAAAAGGGGCAGGGATGTATTGTGAAAGCATGGGGCCCTATTAAAACCTGGTACAATTACGCCACCATGGAGGCCAAGAATCAAATGATTCATTGTGACATCAAGTGGCCTAAAAGGGCATGGGATGCATTGTGACACCACAGGGGTTAAGAGAAGCAAAGAACCATTGTGACCCAATGCAGGCTAACAATCTAAGAATCCCTTTTGACACCAGGGGGCGCAAAAGGACCATGAATGAACTCTGACAGCATGGGGAGCTATAGAAGCAAGGAACAATTATGACACCATGAAGGCCAAGAATCAAATGGTTCATTGTAAGACCAAGTGGCCTAAAAGGGCTTGGAATGCATTGTGACACCACAGAGGTTAAGAGAAGCAAGGAACCATTGTGACCCAATGCAGGCTAACAATCTAATGATCCCTTGTGGCACCAGGGGGTATAAAAAGGGCCAGGGATGGATTGTTACAGCACGGAAACCAATAAAAGCAAGGATCTATTATGCCACCGTGGAGGCCAAGAATCAAATGATTCATTGTGACATCAAGTGGCCTAAAAGGGCATGGGATGCATTGTGACACCACAGGGGTTAAGAGAAGCAAGGATCCATTGTGACCCAATGGAGGCTAACAAACTAATAATCCCTTTTGACACCAATGGGCCTAAAAGGGGCAGGGATGTATTGTGAAAGCATGGGGCCCAATGAAAACCTGGTACAATTACGCCACCATGGAGGCCAAGAATCAAATGATTCATTGTGACATCAAGTGGCCTAAAAGGGCATGGGATGCATTGTGACACCACAGGGGTTAAGAGAACCAAGGAACCATTGTTACTCAACGCAGGCTAACAATCTAAGAATCCCTTGTTACACCAGGGGGCGCAAAAGGGCCACGGATGGACTCTGACAGCATGGGGAACTATAGAAGCAAGGAACCATTATGACACCATGAATGCCAAGAATCAAATGGTTCATTGTGACATCAAGTGGCCTAAAAGGGCATGGGATGCATTGTGACAGCACAGGGGTTAAGAGAAGCAAGGATCCATTGTGACCCAATGGAGGCTAATAATCTCAGGATCCCATTTGACACCGGGGGGGGAATAGGGCCAGGGATGAATTGTGACAGCATGGGGCCCAATAGAAACAAGGAACCATTATGACACCATGGAGGCCAAGAATCAAATGATTCATTGTGACATCAAGTGGCCTAAAAGGGCATGGGATGCATTGTGACACCACAGGGGTTAAGAGAAGCAAGGAACCATTGTGACCCAATGCAGGCTAACAATCTAAGAATCCCATTTGACACCAGGGGGCGTAAAAGGTCCAGGGATGAATTTTGACAGCATGGAGCCCAATAGAAACAAGGAAGCATTACGCCACCATGGAGGCCAAGAATCAAATGATTCATTGTGACATCAAGTGGCCTAAAAGGGCATGGGATGCATTGTGACACCACAGGTGTTAAGAGAAGCAAGGAACCCTTGTGACCCAATGTAGGCTAACAATCTAAGAATCCCTTTTGACACCAGGGGGCGCAAAGGACCACGGATGAACTCTGACATCATGGGGACCTATAGAAGCAAGGAACCATTATGACACCATGAAGGCCAAGAATCAAATGGTTCATTGTAAGACCAAGTGGCCTAAAAGGGCATGGGATGCATTGTGACAGCACAGAGGTTAAGAGAAGCAAGGATCCATTGTGACCCAATGCAGGCTAAAAATCTAATGATCCCTTGTGACACCAAAGGGCCTAAAAGGGCCAGGGATGGTTTGTTACAGCACGGGGACCAATAGAAGCAAGGATCTATTATGCCACCATGGAGGCCAAGAATCAAATAATTCATTGTGACATCAAGTGGCCTAAAAGGGCATGGGATGCATTGTGACAGCACAGGGGTTAAGAGAAGCAAGGATCCATTGTGACCCAATGGAGGCTAACAATCTAATGATCCCTTTTGACACCAATGGGCCTAAACGGGCAAGGATGTATTGTGAAAGCATGGGGCCCAATTAAAACCTGGTACAATTTCGCCACCATGGAGGCCAAGAATCAAATGATTCATTGTGACATCAAGTGGCCTCAAAGGGCTTGGGATGCACTGTGACACCACAGAGGTTAAGAGAAGCAAGGAACCATTGTGACCCAATGCAGGCTAACAATCTAATGATCCCTTGTGACACCAATGGGCCTAAAAGGGGCAGGGATGAATTGGTACAACACGGGGACCAATAGAAGCAAGGATCTATTATGCCACCATGGAGGCCAGGAATCAAATGATTCATTGTGACATCAAGTGGCCTAAAAGGGCATGGGATGCATTGTGACAGCACAGGGGTTAAGAGAAGCAAGGAACCATTGTGACCCAATGCAGGCTAACAATCTAATGATCCCTTGTGGCACCAGGGGGTATAAAAAGGGCCAGGGATGGATTTTTACAGCACGGGGACCAATAGAAGCAAGGATTTATTATGCCACCGTGGAGGCCAAGAATCAAATGATTCATTGTGACATCAAGTGGCCTAAAAGGGCATGGGATGCATTGTGACACCACAGAGGTTAAGAGAAGCAAGGATCCATTGTGACCCAATGGAGGCTAACAATCTAATGATCCCTTTTGACACCAATGGGCCTAAAAGGGGCAGGGATGTATTGTGAAAGCATGGGGCCCAATTAAAACCTGGTACAATTACGCCACCATGGAGGCCAAGAATCAAATGATTCATTGTGACATCAAGTGGCCTAAAAGGGCATGGGATGCATTGTGACACCACAGGGGTTAAGAGAAGCAAGGGACCATTGTGACCCAATGCAGGCTAACAATCTAAGAATCCCTTTTGACACCAGGGGGCGCAAAAGGACCATGAATGAACTCTGACAGCATGGGGAGCTATAGAAGCAAGGAACAATTATGACACCATGAAGGCCAAGAATCAAATGGTTCATTGTAAGACCAAGTGGCCTAAAAGGGCTTGGAATGCATTGTGACACCACAGAGGTTAAGAGAAGCAAGGAACCATTGTGACCCAATGCAGGCTAACAATCTAATGATCCCTTGTGGCACCAGGGGGTATAAAAAGGGCCAGGGATGGATTGTTACAGCACGGGGACCAATAGAAGCAAGGATCTATTATGCCACCATGGAGGCCAAGAATCAAATGATTCATTGTGACATCAAGTGGCCTAAAAGGGCATGGGATGCATTGTGACACCACAGGGGTTAAGAGAAGCAAGGATCCATTGTGACCCAATGGAGGCTAACAATCTAATAATCCCTTTTGACACCAATGGGCCTAAAAGGGGCAGGGATGTATTGTGAAAGCATGGGGCCCAATGAAAACCTGGTACAATTACGCCACCATGGAGGCCAAGAATCAAATGATTCATTGTGACATCAAGTGGCCTAAAAGGGCATGGGATGCATTGTGACACCACAGGGGTTAAGAGAACCAAGGAACCATTGTTACTCAATGCAGGCTAACAATCTAAGAATCCCTTGTGACACCAGGGGGCGCAAAAGGGCCACGGATGGACTCTGACAGCATGGGGAACTATAGAAGCAAGGAACCATTATGACACCATGAAGGCCAAGAATCAAATGGTTCATTGTGACATCAAGTGGCCTAAAAGGGCATGGGATGCATTGTGACAGCACAGGGGTTAAGAGAAGCAAGGATCCATTGTGACCCAATGGAGGCTAATAATCTCAGGATCCCATTTGACACCGGGGGGGGAATAGGGCCAGGGATGAATTGTGACAGCATGGGGCCCAATAGAAACAAGGAACCATTATGCCACCATGGAGGCCAAGAATCAAATGATTCATTGTGACATCAAGTGGCCTAAAAGGGCATGGGATGCATTGTGAAACCACAGGGGTTAAGAGAAGCAAGGATCCATTGTGACCCAATGCAGGCTAACAATCTAAGAATCCTTTGTGGCACCAGGTGGCGCAAAATGACCACGGATGAACTCTGACAGCATGGGGACCTATAGAAGCAAGGAACCATTATGACACCATGAAGGCCAAGAATCAAATGGTTCATTGTGACATCAAGTGGCCTAAAAGGGCTTGGAATGCATTGTGACACCACAGAGGTTAAGAGAAGCAAGGGAACCATTCTGACCCAATGCAGGCTAACAATCTAATGATCCCTTGTGGCACCAGGGGGTATAAAAAGGGCCAGGGATGGATTGTTACAGCACGGGGAGCAATAGAAGCAAGGATCTATTATGCCACCATGGAGGCCAAGAATCAAATAATTCATTGTGACATCATGTGGCCTAAAAGGGCATGGGATGCATTGTGACAGCACAGGGGTTAAGAAAAGCAAGGATCCATTGTGACCCAATGTAGGCTAACAATCTAAGAATCCCTTTTGACACTAGGGGGCGCAAAAGGACCACGGATGAACTCTGACAGCATGGGGAGCTATAGAAGCAAGGAACCATTATGACACCATGAAGGCCAAGAATCAAATGGTTCATTGTAAGACCAAGTGGCCTAAAAGGGCTTGGAATGAATTGTGACAGCACAGAGGTTAAGAGAAGCAAGGAACCATTGTGACCCAATGCAGGCTAACAATCTAATGATCCCTTGTGGCACCAGGGTGTATAAAAACGGCCAGGGATGGATTGTTACAGCACGGGGACCAATAGAAGCAAGGATCTATTATGCCACCATGGAGGCCAAGAATCAAATGATTCATTGTGACATCAAGTGGCCTAAAAGGGCATGGGATGCATTGTGACACCACAGAGGTTAAGAGAAGCAAGGAACCATTGTGACCCAATGCAGGCTAACAATCTAATGATCCCTTGTGGAACAATGGGGTATAAAAAGGGCCAGGGATGGATTGTTACAGCACGGGGACCAATAGAAGCAAGGATCTATTATGCCACCGTGGAGGCCAAGAATCAAATGATTCATTGTGACATCAAGTGGCCTAAAAGGGCATGGGATGCATTGTGACAGCACAGGGGTTAAGAGAAGCAAGGATCCATTGTGACCCAATGTTGGCTAACAATCTAATGATCCCTTTTGACACCAATGGGCCTAAAAGGGGCAGGGATGTATTGTGAAAGCATGGGGCCCAATTAAAACCTGGTACAATTACGCCACCATGGAGGCCAAGAATCAAATGATTCATTGTGACATCAAGTGGCCTAAAAGGGCATGGGATGCATTGTGACACCACAGAGGTTAAGAGAAGCGAGTAACCATTGTGACCCAATGTAGGCTAACAATCTAAGAATCCCTTTTGACACCAGGGGGCGCAAAAGGACCACGGATGAACTCTGACAGCATGGGGAGCTATAGAAGCAAGGAACCATTATGACACCATGAAGGCCAAGAATCAAATGGTTCATTGTGACATCAAGTGGCCTAAAAGGGCTTGGAATGCATTGTGACAGCACAGAGGTTAAGAGAAGCAAGGAACCATTGTGACCCAATGCAGGCTAACAATCTAATGATCCCTTGTGGCACCAGGGGGTATAAAAAGGGCCACGGATGCATTGCGACAGCATGGGGCCCAATAGAAACAAGGAACCATTATGACACCATGGAGGCCAAGAATCAAATGATTCATTGTGACATCAAGTGGCCTAAAAGGGCATGGGATGCATTGTGACACCACAGAGGTTAAGAGAAGCAAGGAACCATTGTGACCCATTGCAGGCTAACAATCTAATGATCCCTAGTGACACCAATGGGCCTAAAAGGGCCAGGGATGGATTGTTACAGCACGGGGACCAATAGAAGCAAGGATCTATTATGCCACCATGGAGGCCAAGAATCAAATGATTCATTGTGACATCAAGTGGCCTAAAAGGGCATGGGATGCATTGTGACAGCACAGGCGTTAAGAGAAGCAAGGATCCATTGTGACCCAATGCAGGCTAACAATCTAATGATCCCTTTTGACACCAATGGGCCTAAAAGGGGCAGGGATGTATTGTGAAAGCACGGGGCCCAATTAAAACCTGGTACAATTACGCCACCATGGAGGCCAAGAATCAAATGATTCATTGTGACATCAAGTGGCCTAAAAGGGCATGGGATGCATTGTGACAGCACAGGGGTTAAGAGAAGCAAGGATCCATTGTTACCCAATGCAGGCTGACAATCTAATAATCCCTTTTGACACCAATGGGCCTAAAAGGGGCAGGGATGTATTGTGAAAGCATGGGGCCCAATGAAAACCTGGCACAATTACGCCACCATGGAGGCCAAGAATCAAATGATTCATTGTGACATCAAGTGGCCTAAAAGGGCATGGGATGCATTGTGACACCACAGGGGTTAAGAGAACCAAGGAACCATTGTGACCCAATGCAGGCTAACAATCTAATGATCCCTTGTGGCACCAGGGGGTATAAAAAGGGCCAGGTATGGATTGTTACAGCATGGGGACCAATAGAAGCAAGGATCTATTATGCCACCGTGGAGGCCAAGAATCAAATGATTCATTGTGACATCAAGTGGCCTAAAAGGGCATGGGATGCATTGTGACACCACAGGGGTTAAGAGAAGCAAGGATCCATTGTGACCCAATGGAGGCTAATAATCCCAGGATCCCATTTGACACCAGGGGGGGGAATAGGGCCAGGGATGAATTGTGACAGCATGGGACCCAATAGAAACAAGGAACCATTATGACACCATGGAGGCCAAGAATCAAATGATTCATTGTGACATCAAGTGGCCTAAAAGGACATGGGATGCATTGTGACACCACAGGGGTTAAGAGAAGCAAGGAACCATTGTTACTCAATGCAGGCTAACAATCTAAGAATCCCTTGTGACACCAGGGGGCGCAAAAGGACCACGGATGGACTCTGACAGCATGGGGAACTATAGAAGCAAGGAACCATTATGACACCATGAAGGCCAAGAATCAAATGGTTCATTGTGACATCAAGTGGCCTAAAAGGGCATGGGATGCATTGTGACAGCACAGGGGTTAAGAGAAGCAAGGATCCATTGTGACCCAATGGAGGCTAACAATCTAATGATCCCTTTTGACACCAATGGGCCTAAAAGGGCAGGGATGTATTGTGAAAGCATGGGGCCCAATTAAAACCTGGTACAATTTCGCCACCATGGAGGCCAAGAATCAAATGATTCATTGTGACATCAAGTGGCCTAAAAGGGCTTGGGATGCATTGTGACACCACAGAGGTTAAGAGAAGCAAGGAGCCATTGTGACCCAATGCAGGCTAACAATCTAATGATCCCTTGTGACACCAATGGGCCTAAAAGGGGCAGGGATGAATTGTTACAACACGGGGACCAATAGAAGCAAGGATCTATTATGCCACCATGGAGGCCAAGAATCAAATGATTCATTGTGACATCAAGTGGCCTAAAAGGGCATGGGATGCATTGTGACGGCACAGAGGTTAAGAGAAGCAAGGAACCATTGTGACCCAATGCAGGCTAACAATCTAATGATCCCTTGTGGCACCAGGGGGTATAAAAAGGGCCAGGGAGGGATTGTTACAGCACGGGGACCAATAGAAGCAAGGATCTATTATGCCACCGTGGAGGCCAAGAATCAAATGATTCATTGTGACATCAAGTGGCCTAAAAGGGCATGGGATGCATTGTGACAGCACAGGCGTTAAGAGAAGCAAGGATCCATTGTGACCCAATGTAGGCTAACAATCTAATGATCCCTTTTGACACCAATGGGCCAAAAAGGGCAGGGATGTATTGTGAAAGCATGGGGCCCAATTAAAACCTGGTACAATTACGCCACCATGGAGGCCAAGAATCAAATGATTCATTGTGACATCAAGTGGCCTAAAAGGGCATGGGATGCATTGTGACACCACAGGGGTTAAGAGAAGCAAGGAACCATTGTGACCCAATGCAGGCTAACAATCTAAGAATCCCTTTTGACACCAGGGGGCGCAAAAGGACCATGAATGAACTCTGACAGCATGGGGAGCTATAGAAGCAAGGAACAATTATGACACCATGAAGGCCAAGAATCAAATGGTTCATTGTAAGACCAAGTGGCCTAAAAGGGCTTGGAATGCATTGTGACACCACAGAGGTTAAGAGAAGCAAGGAACCATTGTGACCCAATGCAGGCTAACAATCTAATGATCCCTTGTGGCACCAGGGGGTATAAAAAGGGCCAGGGATGGATTGTTACAGCACGGGGACCAATAAAAGCAAGGATCTATTATGCCACCGTGGAGGCCAAGAATCAAATGATTCATTGTGACATCAAGTGGCCTAAAAGGGCATGGGATGCATTGTGACACCACAGGGGTTAAGAGAAGCAAGGAACCATTGTTACTTAATGCAGGCTAACAATCTAAGAATCGCTTGTGACACCAGGGGGCGCAAAAGGGCCACGGATGGACTCTGACAGCATGGGGAACTATAGAAGCAAGGAACCATTATGACACCATGAAGGCCAAGAATCAAATGATTCATTGTGACATCAAGTGGCCTAAAACGGCATGGGATGCATTGTGACACCACAGGGGTTAAGAGAAGCAAGGAACCATTGTGACCCAATGCAGGCTAACAATCTAAGAATCCCATTTGACACCAGGGGGCGTAAAAGGTCCAGGGATGAATTGTGACAGCATGGAGCCCAATAGAAACAAGGAAGCATTATGACACCATGGAGGCCAAGAATCAAATAATTCATTGTGACATCAAGTGGCCTAAAAGGGCATGGGATGCATTGTGACACCACAGAGTTTAAGAGAAGCAAGGAATCATTGTGACCCAATGCAGGCTAACAATCTAATGATCCCTTGTGGCACCAGGGGGTATAAAAAGGGCCAGGGATGGATTGTTACAGCACGGGGACCAATAGAAGCAAGGATCTATTATGCCACCGTGGAGGCCAAGAATCAAATGATTCATTGTGACATCAAGTGGCCTAAAAGGGCATGGGATGCATTGTGACAGCACAGGGGTTAAGAGAGGCAAGGATCCATTGTGACCCAATGGAGGCTAACAATCTAATAATCCCTTTTGACACCAATGGGCCTAAAAGGGGCAGGGATGTATTGTGAAAGCATGGGGCCCAATGAAAACCTGGTACAATTACGCCACCATGGAGGCCAAGAATCAAATGATTCATTGTGACATCAAGTGGCCTAAAAGGGCATGGGATGCATTGTGACACCACAGGAGTTAAGAGAACCAAGGAACCATTGTGACCCAATGCAGGCTAACAATCTAAGAATCCCTTGTGACACCAGGGGGCGCAAAAGGGCCACGGATGGACTCTGACAGCATGGGGACCTATAGAAGCAAGGAACCATTATGACACCATGAAGGCCAAGAATCAAATGGTTCATTGTGACATCAAGTGGCCTAAAAGGGCTTGGAATGCATTGTGACAGCACAGAGGTTAAGAGAAGCAAGGAACCATTGTGACCCTATGCAGGCTAACAATCTAATGATCCCTTGTGGCACCGGGGGGTATAAAAAGGGCCAGGGATGGATTGTTACAGCACGGGGACCAATAGAAGCAAGGATCTATTATGCCACCGTGGAGGCCAAGAATCAAATGATTCATTGTGACATCAAGTGGCCTAAAAGGGCATGGGATGCATTGTGACAGCACAGGCGTTAAGAGAAGCAAGGATCCATTGTGACCCAATGTAGGCTAACAATCTAATGATCCCTTTTGACACCAATGGGCCTAAAAGGGCAGGGATGTATTGTGAAAGCATGGGGCCCAATTAAAACCTGGTACAATTACGCCACCATGGAGGCCAAGAATCAAATGATTCATTGTGACATCAAGTGGCCTAAAAGGGCATGGGATGCATTGTGACACCACAGGGGTTAAGAGAAGCAAGGAACCATTGTGACCCAATGCAGGCTAACAATCTAAGAATCCCTTTTGACACCAGGGGGCGCAAAAGGACCATGAATGAACTCTGACAGCATGGGGAGCTATAGAAGCAAGGAACAATTATGACACCATGAAGGCCAAGAATCAAATGGTTCATTGTAAGATGAAATGGCCTAAAAGGGCTTGGAATGCATTGTGACACCACAGAGGTTAAGAGAAGCAAGGAACCATTGTGACCCAATGCAGGCTAACAATCTAATGATCCCTTGTGGCACCAGGGGGTATAAAAAGGGCCAGGGATGGATTGTTACAGCACGGGGACCAATAAAAGCAAGGATCTATTATGCCACCGTGGAGGCCAAGAATCAAATGATTCATTGTGACATCAAGTGGCCTAAAAGGGCATGGGATGCATTGTGACACCACAGGGGTTAAGAGAAGCAAGGAACCATTGTTACTTAATGCAGGCTAACAATCTAAGAATCCCTTGTGACACCAGGGGGCGCAAAAGGGCCACGGATGGACTCTGACAGCATGGGGAACTATAGAAGCAAGGAAGCATTATGACACCATGGAGGCCAAGAATCAAATGATTCATTGTAACATCAAGTGGCCTAAAAGGGCATGGGATGCATTGTGACACCACAGGGGTTAAGAGAAGCAAGGAACCATTGTGACCCAATGCAGGCTAACAATCTAAGAATCCCATTTGACACCAGGGGGCGTAAAAGGTCCAGGGATGAATTGTGACAGCATGGAGCCCAATAGAAACAAGGAAGCGTTATGACACCATGGAGGCCAAGAATCAAATGATTCATTGTGACATCAAGTGGCCTAAAAGGGCATGGGATGCATTGTGACACCACAGAGTTTAAGAGAAGCAAGGAATCATTGTGACCCAATGCAGGCTAACAATCTAATGATCCCTTGTGGCACCAGGGGGTATAAAAAGGGCCATGGATGGATTGTTACAGCACGGGGACCAATAGAAGCAAGGATCTATTATGCCACCGTGGAGGCCAAGAATCAAATGATTCATTGTGACATCAAGTGGCCTAAAAGGGCATGGGATGCATTGTGACAGCACAGGGGTTAAGAGAGGCAAGGATCCATTGTGACCCAATGGAGGCTAACAATCTAATAATCCCTTTTGACACCAATGGGCCTAAAAGGGGCAGGGATGTATTGTGAAAGCATGGGGCCCAATGAAAACCTGGTACAATTACGCCACCATGGAGGCCAAGAATCAAATGATTCATTGTGACATCAAGTGGCCTAAAAGGGCATGGGATGCATTGTGACACCACAGGAGTTAAGAGAACCAAGGAACCATTGTGACCCAATGCAGGCTAACAATCTAAGAATCCCTTGTGACACCAGGGGGCGCAAAAGGGCCACGGATGGACTCTGACAGCATGGGGACCTATAGAAGCAAGGAACCATTATGACACCATGAAGGCCAAGAATCAAATGGTTCATTGTGACATCAAGTGGCCTAAAAGGGCTTGGAATGCATTGTGACAGCACAGAGGTTAAGAGAAGCAAGGAACCATTGTGACCCAATGCAGGCTAACAATCTAATGATCCCTTGTGGCACCGGGGGGTATAAAAAGGGCCAGGGATGGATTGTTACAGCACGGGGACCAATAGAAGCAAGGATCTATTATGCCACCATGGAGGCCAAGAATCAAATTATTCATTGTGACATCAAGTGGCCTAAAAGGGCATGGGATGCATTGTGACAGCACAGGGGTTAAGAGAAGCAAGGATCCATTGTGACCCAATGGAGGCTAACAATCTAATGATCCCTTTTGACACCAATGGGCCTAAAAGGGCAGGGATGTATTGTGAAAGCATGGGGCCCAATTAAAACCTGGTACAATTTCGCCACCATGGAGGCCAAGAATCAAATGATTCATTGTGACATCAAGTGGCCTAAAAGGGCTTGGGATGCATTGTGACACCACAGAGGTTAAGAGAAGCAAAGAGCCATTGTGACCCAATGCAGGCTAACAATCTAATGATCCCTTGTGACACCAATGGGCCTAAAAGGGGCAGGGATGAATTGTTACAACACGGGGACCAATAGAAGCAAGGATCTATTATGCCACCATGGAGGCCAAGAATCAAATGATTCATTGTGACATCAAGTGGCCTAAAAGGGCATGGGATGCATTGTGACGGCACAGAGGTTAAGAGAAGCAAGGAACCATTGTGACCCAATGCAGGCTAACAATCTAATGATCCCTTGTGGCACCAGGGGGTATAAAAAGGGCCAGGGATGGATTGTTACAGCACGGGGACCAATAGAAGCAAGGATCTATTATGCCACCGTGGAGGCCAAGAATCAAATGATTCATTGTGACATCAAGTGGCCTAAAAGGGCATGGGATGCATTGTGACAGCACAGGCGTTAAGAGAAGCAAGGATCCATTGTGACCCAATGTAGGCTAACAATCTAATGATCCCTTTTGACACCAATGGGCCTAAAAGGGCAGGGATGTATTGTGAAAGCATGGGGCCCAATTAAAACCTGGTACAATTACGCCACCATGGAGGCCAAGAATCAAATGATTCATTGTGACATCAAGTGGCCTAAAAGGGCATGGGATGCATTGTGACACCACAGGGGTTAAGAGAAGCAAGGAACCATTGTGACCCAATGCAGGCTAACAATCTAAGAATCCCTTTTGACACCAGGGGGCGCAAAAGGACCATGAATGAACTCTGACAGCATGGGGACCTATAGAAGCAAGGAACAATTATGACACCATGAAGGCCAAGAATCAAATGGTTCATTGTAAGACCAAGTGGCCTAAAAGGGCTTGGAATGCATTGTGACACCACAGAGGTTAAGAGAAGCAAGGAACCATTGTGACCCAATGCAGGCTAACAATCTAATGATCCCTTGTGGCACCAGGGGGTATAAAAAGGGCCAGGGATGGATTGTTACAGCACGGGGACCCATAAAAGCAAGGATCTATTATGCCACCGTGGAGGCCAAGAATCAAATGATTCATTGTGACATCAAGTGGCCTAAAAGGGCATGGGATGCATTGTGACACCACAGGGGTTAAGAGAAGCAAGGAACCATTGTTACTTAATGCAGGCTAACAATCTAAGAATCCCTTGTGACACCAGGGGGCGCAAAAGGGCCACGGATGGACTCTGACAGCATGGGGAACTATAGAAGCAAGGAAGCATTATGACACCATGGAGGCCAAGAATCAAATGATTCATTGTGACATCAAGTGGCCTAAAAGGGCATGGGATGCATTGTGACACCACAGGGGTTAAGAGAAGCAAGGAACCATTGTGACCCAATGCAGGCTAACAATCTAAGAATCCCATTTGACACCAGGGGGCGTAAAAGGTCCAGGGATGAATTGTGACAGCATGGAGCCCAATAGAAACAAGGAAGCATTATGACACCATGGAGGCCAAGAATCAAATGGTTCATTGTGACATCAAGTGGCCTAAAAGGGCATGGGATGCATTGTGACACCACAGAGTTTAAGAGAAGCAAGGAATCATTGTGACCCAATGCAGGCTAACAATCTAATGATCCCTTGTGGCACCAGGGGGTATAAAAAGGGCCAGGGATGGATTGTTACAGCACGGGGACCAATAGAAGCAAGGATCTATTATGCCACCGTGGAGGCCAAGAATCAAATGATTCATTGTGACATCAAGTGGCCTAAAAGGGCATGGGATGCATTGTGACAGCACAGGGGTTAAGAGAGGCAAGGATCCATTGTGACCCAATGGAGGCTAACAATCTAATAATCCCTTTTGACACCAATGGGCCTAAAAGGGGCAGGGATGTATTGTGAAAGCATGGGGCCCAATGAAAACCTGGTACAATTACGCCACCATGGAGGCCAAGAATCAAATGATTCATTGTGACATCAAGTGGCCTAAAAGGGCATGGGATGCATTGTGACACCACAGGAGTTAAGAGAAGCAAGGAACCATTGTGACCCAATGCAGGCTAACAATCTAAGAATCCCTTGTGACACCAGGGGGCGCAAAAGGGCCACGGATGGACTCTGACAGCATGGGGACCTATAGAAGCAAGGAACCATTATGACACCATGAAGGCCAAGAATCAAATGGTTCATTGTGACATCAAGTGGCCTAAAAGGGCTTGGAATGCATTGTGACAGCACAGAGGTTAAGAGAAGCAAGGAACCATTGTGACCCAATGCAGGCTAACAATCTAATGATCCCTTGTGGCACCAGGGGGTATAAAAAGGGCCAGGGATGGATTGTTACAGCACGGGGACCAATAGAAGCAAGGATCTATTATGCCACCGTGGAGGCCAAGAATCAAATGATTCATTGTGACATCAAGTGGCCTAAAAGGGCATGGGATGCATTGTGACAGCACAGGGGTTAAGAGAAGCAAGGATCCATTGTGACCCAATGGAGGCTAATAATCCCAGGATCCCATTTGACACCAGGGGGGGGAATAGGGCCAGGGATGAATTGTGACAGCATGGGGCCCAATAGAAACAAGGAAGCATTATGACACCATGGAGGCCAACAATCAAATGATTCATTGTGACATCAAGGGGCCTAAAAGGACATGGGATGCATTGTGACACCACAGGGGTTAAGAGAAGCAAGGAACCATTGTTACTCAATGCAGGCTAACAATCTAAGAATCCCTTGTGACACCAGGGGGCGCAAAAGGGCCACGGATGGACTCTGACAGCATGGGGAACTATAGAAGCAAGGAACCATTATGACACCATGAAGGCCAAGAATCAAATGGTTCATTGTGACATCAAGTGGCCTAAAAGGGCATGGGATGCATTGTGACAGCACAGGGGTTAAGAGAAGCAAGGATCCATTGTGACCCAATGGAGGCTAACAATCTAATGATCCCTTTTGACACCAATGGGCCTAAAAGGGCAGGGATGTATTGTGAAAGCATGGGGCCCAATTAAAACCTGGTACAATTTTGCCACCATGGAGGCCAAGAATCAAATGATTCATTGTGACATCAAGTGGCCTAAAAGGGCATGGGATGCATTGTGACACCACAGAGGTTAAGAGAAGCAAAGAGCCATTGTGACCCAATGCAGGCTAACAATCTAATGATCCCTTGTGACACCAATGGGCCTAAAAGGGGCAGGGATGAATTGTTACAACACGGGGACCAATAGAAGCAAGGATCTATTATGCCACCGTGGAGGCCAAGAATCAAATGATTCATTGTGACATCAAGTGGCCTAAAAGGGCATGGGATGCATTGTGACGGCACAGAGGTTAAGAGAAGCAAGGAACCATTGTGACCCAATGCAGGCTAACAATCTAATGATCCCTTGTGGCACCAGGGGGTATAAAAAGGGCCAGGGATGGATTGTTACAGCACGGGGACCAATAGAAGCAAGGATCTATTATGCCACCGTGGAGGCCAAGAATCAAATGATTCATTGTGACATCAAGTGGCCTAAAAGGGCATGGGATGCATTGTGACAGCACAGGCGTTAAGAGAAGCAAGGATCCATTGTGACCCAATGTAGGCTAACAATCTAATGATCCCTTTTGACACCAATGGGCCTAAAAGGGCAGGGATGTATTGTGAAAGCATGGGGACCAATTAAAACCTGGTACAATTACGCCACCGTGGAGGCCAAGAATCAAATGATTCATTGTGACATCAAGTGGCCTAAAAGGGCATGGGATGCATTGTGACACCACAGGGGTTAAGAGAAGCAAGGAACCATTGTGACCCAATGCAGGCTAACAATGTAAGAATCCCTTTTGACACCAGGGGGCGCAAAAGGACCATGAATGAACTCTGACAGCATGGGGAGCTATAGAAGCAAGGAACAATTATGACACCATGAAGGCCAAGAATCAAATGGTTCATTGTAAGACCAAGTGGCCTAAAAGGGCTTGGAATGCATTGTGACACCACAGAGGTTAAGAGAAGCAAGGAACCATTGTGACCCAATGCAGGCTAACAATCTAATGATCCCTTGTGGCACCAGGGGGTATAAAAAGGGCCAGGGATGGATTGTTACAGCACGGGGACCAATAAAAGCAAGGATCTATTATGCCACCGTGGAGGCCAAGAATCAAATGATTCATTGTGACATCAAGTGGCCTAAAAGGGCATGGGATGCATTGTGACACCACAGGGGTTAAGAGAAGCAAGGAACCATTGTTACTTAATGCAGGCTAACAATCTAAGAATCCCTTGTGACACCAGGGGGCGCAAAAGGGCCACGGATGGACTCTGACAGCATGGGGAACTATAGAAGCAAGGAACCATTATGACACCATGAAGGCCAAGAATCAAATGATTCATTGTGACATCAAGTGGCCTAAAAGGGCATGGGATGCATTGTGACACCACAGGGGTTAAGAGAAGCAAGGAACCATTGTGACCCAATGCAGGCTAACAATCTAAGAATCCCATTTGACACCAGGGGGCGTAAAAGTTCCAGGGATGAATTGTGACAGCATGGAGCCCAATAGAAACAAGGAAGCATTATGACACCATGGAGGCCAAGAATCAAATAATTCATTGTGACATCAAGTGGCCTAAAAGGGCATGGGATGCATTGTGACAGCACAGGGGTTAAGAGAGGCAAGGATCCATTGTGACCCAATGGAGGCTAACAATCTAAGAATCCCTTTTGACACCAATGGGCCTAAAAGGGGCAGGGATGTATTGTGAAAGCATGGGGCCCAATGAAAACCTGGTACAATTACGCCACCATGGAGGCCAAGAATCAAATGATTCATTGTGACATCAAGTGGCCTAAAAGGGCATGGGATGCATTGTGACACCACAGGGGTTAAGAGAACCAAGGAACCATTGTGACCCAATGCAGGCTAACAATCTAAGAATCCCTTGTGACACCAGGGGGCGCAAAAGGGCCACGGATGGACTCTGACAGCATGGGGACCTATAGAAGCAAGGAACCATTATGACACCATGAAGGCCAAGAATCAAATGGTTCATTGTGACATCAAGTGGCCTAAAAGGGCTTGGAATGCATTGTGACAGCACAGAGGTTAAGAGAAGCAAGGAACCATTGTGACCCTATGCAGGCTAACAATCTAATGATCCCTTGTGGCACCGGGGGGTATAAAAAGGGCCAGGGATGGATTGTTACAGCACGGGGACCAATAGAAGCAAGGATCTATTATGCCACCATGGAGGCCAAGAATCAAATGATTCATTGTGACATCAAGTGGCCTAAAAGGGCATGGGATGCATTGTGACAGCACAGGGGTTAAGAGAAGCAAGGATCCATTGTGACCCAATGGAGGCTAACAATCTAATGATCCCTTTTGACACCAATGGGCCTAAAAGGGCAGGGATGTATTGTGAAAGCATGGGGCCCAATTAAAACCTGGTACAATTTCGCCACCATGGAGGCCAAGAATCAAATGATTCATTGTGACATCAAGTGGCCTAAAAGGGCTTGGGATGCATTGTGACACCACAGAGGTTAAGAGAAGCAAAGAGCCATTGTGACCCAATGCAGGCTAACAATCTAATGATCCCTTGTGACACCAATGGGCCTAAAAGGGGCAGGGATGAATTGTTACAACACGGGGACCAATAGAAGCAAGGATCTATTATGCCACCATGGAGGCCAAGAATCAAATGATTCATTGTGACATCAAGTGGCCTAAAAGGGCATGGGATGCATTGTGACGGCACAGAGGTTAAGAGAAGCAAGGAACCATTGTGACCCAATGCAGGCTAACAATCTAATGATCCCTTGTGGCACCAGGGGGTATAAAAAGGGCCAGGGATGGATTGTTACAGCACGGGGACCAATAGAAGCAAGGATCTATTATGCCACCGTGGAGGCCAAGAATCAAATGATTCATTGTGACATCAAGTGGCCTAAAAGGGCATGGGATGCATTGTGTCAGCACAGGCGTTAAGAGAAGCAAGGATCCATTGTGACCCAATGTAGGCTAACAATCTAATGATCCCTTTTGACACCAATGGGCCTAAAAGGGCAGGGATGTATTGTGAAAGCATGGGGCCCAATTAAAACCTGGTACAATTACGCCACCATGGAGGCCAAGAATCAAATGATTCATTGTGACATCAAGTGGCCTAAAAGGGCATGGGATGCATTGTGACACCACAGGGGTTAAGAGAAGCAAGGAACCATTGTGACCCAATGCAGGCTAACAATCTAATGATCCCTTGTGGCACCAGGGGGTATAAAAAGGGCCAGGGATGGATTGTTACAGCACGGGGACCAATAGAAGCAAGGATCTATTATGCCACCGTGGAGGCCAAGAATCAAATGATTCATTGTGACATCAAGTGGCCTAAAAGGGCATGGGATGCATTGTGACAGCACAGGCGTTAAGAGAAGCAAGGATCCATTGTGACCCAATGTAGGCTAACAATCTAATGATCCCTTTTGACACCAATGGGCCTAAAAGGGCAGGGATGTATTGTGAAAGCATGGGGCCCAATTAAAACCTGGTACAATTACGCCACCATGGAGGCCAAGAATCAAATGATTCATTGTGACATCAAGTGGCCTAAAAGGGCATGGGATGCATTGTGACACCACAGGGGTTAAGAGAAGCAAGGAACCATTGTGACCCAATGCAGGCTAACAATCTAAGAATCCCTTTTGACACCAGGGGGCGCAAAAGGACCATGAATGAACTCTGACAGCATGGGGAGCTATAGAAGCAAGGAACAATTATGACACCATGAAGGCCAAGAATCAAATGGTTCATTGTAAGACCAAGTGGCCTAAAAGGGCTTGGAATGCATTGTGACACCACAGAGGTTAAGAGAAGCAAGGAACCATTGTGACCCAATGCAGGCTAACAATCTAATGATCCCTTGTGGCACCAGGGGGTATAAAAAGGGCCAGGGATGGATTGTTACAGCACGGGGACCAATAAAAGCAAGGATCTATTATGCCACCGTGGAGGCCAAGAATCAAATGATTCATTGTGACATCAAGTGGCCTAAAAGGGCATGGGATGCATTGTGACACCACAGGGGTTAAGAGAAGCAAGGAACCATTGTGACCCAATGCAGGCTAACAATCTAAGAATCCCATTTGACACCAGGGGGCGTAAAAGGTCCAGGGATGAATTGTGACAGCATGGAGCCCAATAGAAACAAGGAAGCGTTATGACACCATGGAGGCCAAGAATCAAATGATTCATTGTGACATCAAGTGGCCTAAAAGGGCATGGGATGCATTGTGACACCACAGAGTTTAAGAGAAGCAAGGAATCATTGTGACCCAATGCAGGCTAACAATCTAATGATCCCTTGTGGCACCAGGGGGTATAAAAAGGGCCAGGGATGGATTGTTACAGCACGGGGACCAATAGAAGCAAGGATCTATTATGCCACCGTGGAGGCCAAGAATCAAATGATTCATTGTGACATCAAGTGGCCTAAAAGGGCATGGGATGCATTGTGACAGCACAGGGGTTAAGAGAGGCAAGGATCCATTGTGACCCAATGGAGGCTAACAATCTAATAATCCCTTTTGACACCAATGGGCCTAAAAGGGGCAGGGATGTATTGTGAAAGCATGGGGCCCAATGAAAACCTGGTACAATTACGCCACCATGGAGGCCAAGAATCAAATGATTCATTGTGACATCAAGTGGCCTAAAAGGGCATGGGATGCATTGTGACACCACAGGAGTTAAGAGAACCAAGGAACCATTGTGACCCAATGCAGGCTAACAATCTAAGAATCCCTTGTGACACCAGGGGGCGCAAAAGGGCCACGGATGGACTCTGACAGCATGGGGACCTATAGAAGCAAGGAACCATTATGACACCATGAAGGCCAAGAATCAAATGATTCATTGTGACATCAAGTGGCCTAAAAGGGCTTGGAATGCATTGTGACAGCACAGAGGTTAAGAGAAGCAAGGAACCATTGTGACCCAATGCAGGCTAACAATCTAATGATCCCTTGTGGCACCGGGGGGTATAAAAAGGGCCAGGGATGGATTGTTACAGCACGGGGACCAATAGAAGCAAGGATCTATTATGCCACCGTGGAGGCCAAGAATCAAATGATTCATTGTGACATCAAGTGGCCTAAAAGGGCATGGGATGCATTGTGACAGCACAGGGGTTAAGAGAAGCAAGGATCCATTGTGACCCAATGGAGGCTAACAATCTAATGATCCCTTTTGACACCAATGGGCCTAAAAGGGCAGGGATGTATTGTGAAAGCATGGGGCCCAATTAAAACCTGGTACAATTTCGCCACCATGGAGGCCAAGAATCAAATGATTCATTGTGACATCAAGTGGCCTAAAAGGGCTTGGGATGCATTGTGACACCACAGAGGTTAAGAGAAGCAAAGAGCCATTGTGACCCAATGCAGGCTAACAATCTAATGATCCCTTGTGACACCAATGGGCCTAAAAGGGGCAGGGATGAATTGTTACAACACGGGGACCAATAGAAGCAAGGATCTATTATGCCACCATGGAGGCCAAGAATCAAATGATTCATTGTGACATCAAGTGGCCTAAAAGGGCATGGGATGCATTGTGACGGCACAGAGGTTAAGAGAAGCAAGGAACCATTGTGACCCAATGCAGGCTAACAATCTAATGATCCCTTGTGGCACCAGGGGGTATAAAAAGGGCCAGGGATGGATTGTTACAGCACGGGGACCAATAGAAGCAAGGATCTATTATGCCACCGTGGAGGCCAAGAATCAAATGATTCATTGTGACATCAAGTGGCCTAAAAGGGCATGGGATGCATTGTGACAGCACAGGCGTTAAGAGAAGCAAGGATCCATTGTGACCCAATGTAGGCTAACAATCTAATGATCCCTTTTGACACCAATGGGCCTAAAAGGGCAGGGATGTATTGTGAAAGCATGGGGCCCAATTAAAACCTGGTACAATTACGCCACCATGGAGGCCAAGAATCAAATGATTCATTGTGACATCAAGTGGCCTAAAAGGGCATGGGATGCATTGTGACACCACAGGGGTTAAGAGAAGCAAGGAACCATTGTGACCCAATGCAGGCTAACAATCTAAGAATCCCTTTTGACACCAGGGGGCGCAAAAGGACCATGAATGAACTCTGACAGCATGGGGAGCTATAGAAGCAAGGAACAATTATGACACCATGAAGGCCAAGAATCAAATGGTTCATTGTAAGACCAAGTGGCCTAAAAGGGCTTGGAATGCATTGTGACACCACAGAGGTTAAGAGAAGCAAGGAACCATTGTGACCCAATGCAGGCTAACAATCTAATGATCCCTTGTGGCACCAGGGGGTATAAAAAGGGCCAGGGATGGATTGTTACAGCACGGGGACCAATAAAAGCAAGGATCTATTATGCCACCGTGGAGGCCAAGAATCAAATGATTCATTGTGACATCAAGTGGCCTAAAAGGGCATGGGATGCATTGTGACACCACAGGGGTTAAGAGAAGCAAGGAACCATTGTGACCCAATGCAGGCTAACAATCTAAGAATCCCATTTGACACCAGGGGGCGTAAAAGGTCCAGGGATGAATTGTGACAGCATGGAGCCCAATAGAAACAAGGAAGCGTTATGACACCATGAAGGCCAAGAATCAAATGATTCATTGTGACATCAAGTGGCCTAAAAGGGCATGGGATGCATTGTGACACCACAGGGGTTAAGAGAAGCAAGGAACCATTGTGACCCAATGCAGGCTAACAATCTAAGAATCCCATTTGACACCAGGGGGCGTAAAAGTTCCAGGGATGAATTGTGACAGCATGGAGCCCAATAGAAACAAGGAAGCATTATGACACCATGGAGGCCAAGAATCAAATGATTCATTGTGACATCAAGTGGCCTAAAAGGGCATGGGATGCATTGTGACAGCACAGGGGTTAAGAGAGGCAAGGATCCATTGTGACCCAATGGAGGCTAACAATCTAAGAATCCCTTTTGACACCAATGGGCCTAAAAGGGGCAGGGATGTATTGTGAAAGCATGGGGCCCAATGAAAACCTGGTACAATTACGCCACCATGGAGGCCAAGAATCAAATGATTCATTGTGACATCAAGTGGCCTAAAAGGGCATGGGATGCATTGTGACACCACAGGGGTTAAGAGAACCAAGGAACCATTGTGACCCAATGCAGGCTAACAATCTAAGAATCCCTTGTGACACCAGGGGGCGCAAAAGGGCCACGGATGGACTCTGACAGCATGGGGACCTATAGAAGCAAGGAACCATTATGACACCATGAAGGCCAAGAATCAAATGGTTCATTGTGACATCAAGTGGCCTAAAAGGGCTTGGAATGCATTGTGACAGCACAGAGGTTAAGAGAAGCAAGGAACCATTGTGACCCTATGCAGGCTAACAATCTAATGATCCCTTGTGGCACCGGGGGGTATAAAAAGGGCCAGGGATGGATTGTTACAGCACGGGGACCAATAGAAGCAAGGATCTATTATGCCACCATGGAGGCCAAGAATCAAATGATTCATTGTGACATCAAGTGGCCTAAAAGGGCATGGGATGCATTGTGACAGCACAGGGGTTAAGAGAAGCAAGGATCCATTGTGACCCAATGGAGGCTAACAATCTAATGATCCCTTTTGACACCAATGGGCCTAAAAGGGCAGGGATGTATTGTGAAAGCATGGGGCCCAATTAAAACCTGGTACAATTTCGCCACCATGGAGGCCAAGAATCAAATGATTCATTGTGACATCAAGTGGCCTAAAAGGGCTTGGGATGCATTGTGACACCACAGAGGTTAAGAGAAGCAAAGAGCCATTGTGACCCAATGCAGGCTAACAATCTAATGATCCCTTGTGACACCAATGGGCCTAAAAGGGGCAGGGATGAATTGTTACAACACGGGGACCAATAGAAGCAAGGATCTATTATGCCACCATGGAGGCCAAGAATCAAATGATTCATTGTGACATCAAGTGGCCTAAAAGGGCATGGGATGCATTGTGACGGCACAGAGGTTAAGAGAAGCAAGGAACCATTGTGACCCAATGCAGGCTAACAATCTAATGATCCCTTGTGGCACCAGGGGGTATAAAAAGGGCCAGGGATGGATTGTTACAGCACGGGGACCAATAGAAGCAAGGATCTATTATGCCACCGTGGAGGCCAAGAATCAAATGATTCATTGTGACATCAAGTGGCCTAAAAGGGCATGGGATGCATTGTGTCAGCACAGGCGTTAAGAGAAGCAAGGATCCATTGTGACCCAATGTAGGCTAACAATCTAATGATCCCTTTTGACACCAATGGGCCTAAAAGGGCAGGGATGTATTGTGAAAGCATGGGGCCCAATTAAAACCTGGTACAATTACGCCACCATGGAGGCCAAGAATCAAATGATTCATTGTGACATCAAGTGGCCTAAAAGGGCATGGGATGCATTGTGACACCACAGGGGTTAAGAGAAGCAAGGAACCATTGTGACCCAATGCAGGCTAACAATCTAATGATCCCTTGTGGCACCAGGGGGTATAAAAAGGGCCAGGGATGGATTGTTACAGCACGGGGACCAATAGAAGCAAGGATCTATTATGCCACCGTGGAGGCCAAGAATCAAATGATTCATTGTGACATCAAGTGGCCTAAAAGGGCATGGGATGCATTGTGACAGCACAGGCGTTAAGAGAAGCAAGGATCCATTGTGACCCAATGTAGGCTAACAATCTAATGATCCCTTTTGACACCAATGGGCCTAAAAGGGCAGGGATGTATTGTGAAAGCATGGGGCCCAATTAAAACCTGGTACAATTACGCCACCATGGAGGCCAAGAATCAAATGATTCATTGTGACATCAAGTGGCCTAAAAGGGCATGGGATGCATTGTGACACCACAGGGGTTAAGAGAAGCAAGGAACCATTGTGACCCAATGCAGGCTAACAATCTAAGAATCCCTTTTGACACCAGGGGGCGCAAAAGGACCATGAATGAACTCTGACAGCATGGGGAGCTATAGAAGCAAGGAACAATTATGACACCATGAAGGCCAAGAATCAAATGGTTCATTGTAAGACCAAGTGGCCTAAAAGGGCTTGGAATGCATTGTGACACCACAGAGGTTAAGAGAAGCAAGGAACCATTGTGACCCAATGCAGGCTAACAATCTAATGATCCCTTGTGGCACCAGGGGGTATAAAAAGGGCCAGGGATGGATTGTTACAGCACGGGGACCAATAAAAGCAAGGATCTATTATGCCACCGTGGAGGCCAAGAATCAAATGATTCATTGTGACATCAAGTGGCCTAAAAGGGCATGGGATGCATTGTGACACCACAGGGGTTAAGAGAAGCAAGGAACCATTGTGACCCAATGCAGGCTAACAATCTAAGAATCCCATTTGACACCAGGGGGCGTAAAAGGTCCAGGGATGAATTGTGACAGCATGGAGCCCAATAGAAACAAGGAAGCGTTATGACACCATGGAGGCCAAGAATCAAATGATTCATTGTGACATCAAGTGGCCTAAAAGGGCATGGGATGCATTGTGACACCACAGAGTTTAAGAGAAGCAAGGAATCATTGTGACCCAATGCAGGCTAACAATCTAATGATCCCTTGTGGCACCAGGGGGTATAAAAAGGGCCAGGGATGGATTGTTACAGCACGGGGACCAATAGAAGCAAGGATCTATTATGCCACCGTGGAGGCCAAGAATCAAATGATTCATTGTGACATCAAGTGGCCTAAAAGGGCATGGGATGCATTGTGACAGCACAGGGGTTAAGAGAGGCAAGGATCCATTGTGACCCAATGGAGGCTAACAATCTAATAATCCCTTTTGACACCAATGGGCCTAAAAGGGGCAGGGATGTATTGTGAAAGCATGGGGCCCAATGAAAACCTGGTACAATTACGCCACCATGGAGGCCAAGAATCAAATGATTCATTGTGACATCAAGTGGCCTAAAAGGGCATGGGATGCATTGTGACACCACAGGAGTTAAGAGAACCAAGGAACCATTGTGACCCAATGCAGGCTAACAATCTAAGAATCCCTTGTGACACCAGGGGGCGCAAAAGGGCCACGGATGGACTCTGACAGCATGGGGACCTATAGAAGCAAGGAACCATTATGACACCATGAAGGCCAAGAATCAAATGATTCATTGTGACATCAAGTGGCCTAAAAGGGCTTGGAATGCATTGTGACAGCACAGAGGTTAAGAGAAGCAAGGAACCATTTTGACCCAATGCAGGCTAACAATCTAATGATCCCTTGTGGCACCGGGGGGTATAAAAAGGGCCAGGGATGGATTGTTACAGCACGGGGACCAATAGAAGCAAGGATCTATTATGCCACCATGGAGGCCAAGAATCAAATTATTCATTGTGACATCAAGTGGCCTAAAAGGGCATGGGATGCATTGTGACAGCACAGGGGTTAAGAGAAGCAAGGATCCATTGTGACCCAATGGAGGCTAACAATCTAATGATCCCTTTTGACACCAATGGGCCTAAAAGGGCAGGGATGTATTGTGAAAGCATGGGGCCCAATTAAAACCTGGTACAATTTCGCCACCATGGAGGCCAAGAATCAAATGATTCATTGTGACATCAAGTGGCCTAAAAGGGCTTGGGATGCATTGTGACACCACAGAGGTTAAGAGAAGCAAAGAGCCATTGTGACCCAATGCAGGCTAACAATCTAATGATCCCTTGTGACACCAATGGGCCTAAAAGGGGCAGGGATGAATTGTTACAACACGGGGACCAATAGAAGCAAGGATCTATTATGCCACCATGGAGGCCAAGAATCAAATGATTCATTGTGACATCAAGTGGCCTAAAAGGGCATGGGATGCATTGTGACGGCACAGAGGTTAAGAGAAGCAAGGAACCATTGTGACCCAATGCAGGCTAACAATCTAATGATCCCTTGTGGCACCAGGGGGTATAAAAAGGGCCAGGGATGGATTGTTACAGCACGGGGACCAATAGAAGCAAGGATCTATTATGCCACCGTGGAGGCCAAGAATCAAATGATTCATTGTGACATCAAGTGGCCTAAAAGGGCATGGGATGCATTGTGACAGCACAGGCGTTAAGAGAAGCAAGGATCCATTGTGACCCAATGTAGGCTAACAATCTAATGATCCCTTTTGACACCAATGGGCCTAAAAGGGCAGGGATGTATTGTGAAAGCATGGGGCCCAATTAAAACCTGGTACAATTACGCCACCATGGAGGCCAAGAATCAAATGATTCATTGTGACATCAAGTGGCCTAAAAGGGCATGGGATGCATTGTGACACCACAGGGGTTAAGAGAAGCAAGGAACCATTGTGACCCAATGCAGGCTAACAATCTAAGAATCCCTTTTGACACCAGGGGGCGCAAAAGGACCATGAATGAACTCTGACAGCATGGGGAGCTATAGAAGCAAGGAACAATTATGACACCATGAAGGCCAAGAATCAAATGGTTCATTGTAAGACCAAGTGGCCTAAAAGGGCTTGGAATGCATTGTGACACCACAGAGGTTAAGAGAAGCAAGGAACCATTGTGACCCAATGCAGGCTAACAATCTAATGATCCCTTGTGGCACCAGGGGGTATAAAAAGGGCCAGGGATGGATTGTTACAGCACGGGGACCAATAAAAGCAAGGATCTATTATGCCACCGTGGAGGCCAAGAATCAAATGATTCATTGTGACATCAAGTGGCCTAAAAGGGCATGGGATGCATTGTGACACCACAGGGGTTAAGAGAAGCAAGGAACCATTGTGACCCAATGCAGGCTAACAATCTAAGAATCCCTTGTGACACCAGGGGGCGCAAAAGGGCCACGGATGGACTCTGACAGCATGGGGAACTATAGAAGCAAGGAAGCATTATGACACCATGGAGGCCAAGAATCAAATGATTCATTGTGACATCAAGTGGCCTAAAAGGGCATGGGATGCATTGTGACACCACAGGGGTTAAGAGAAGCAAGGAACCATTGTGACCCAATGCAGGCTAACAATCTAAGAATCCCATTTGACACCAGGGGGCGTAAAAGGTCCAGGGATGAATTGTGACAGCATGGAGCCCAATAGAAACAAGGAAGCATTATGACACCATGGAGGCCAAGAATCAAATGATTCATTGTGACATCAAGTGGCCTAAAAGGGCATGGGATGCATTGTGACACCACAGAGTTTAAGAGAAGCAAGGAATCATTGTGACCCAATGCAGGCTAACAATCTAATGATCCCTTGTGGCACCAGGGGGTATAAAAAGGGCCAGGGATGGATTGTTACAGCACGGGGACCAATAGAAGCAAGGATCTATTATGCCACCGTGGAGGCCAAGAATCAAATGATTCATTGTGACATCAAGTGGCCTAAAAGGGCATGGGATGCATTGTGACAGCACAGGGGTTAAGAGAGGCAAGGATCCATTGTGACCCAATGGAGGCTAACAATCTCATAATCCCTTTTGACACCAATGGGCCTAAAAGGGGCAGGGATGTATTGTGAAAGCATGGGGCCCAATGAAAACCTGGTACAATTACGCCACCATGGAGGCCAAGAATCAAATGATTCATTGTGACATCAAGTGGCCTAAAAGGGCATGGGATGCATTGTGACACCACAGGAGTTAAGAGAAGCAAGGAACCATTGTGACCCAATGCAGGCTAACAATCTAAGAATCCCTTGTGACACCAGGGGGCGCAAAAGGGCCACGGATGGACTCTGACAGCATGGGGACCTATAGAAGCAAGGAACCATTATGACACCATGAAGGCCAAGAATCAAATGGTTCATTGTGACATCAAGTGGCCTAAAAGGGCTTGGAATGCATTGTGACAGCACAGAGGTTAAGAGAAGCAAGGAACCATTGTGACCCAATGCAGGCTAACAATCTAATGATCCCTTGTGGCACCAGGGGGTATAAAAAGGGCCAGGGATGGATTGTTACAGCACGGGGACCAATAGAAGCAAGGATCTATTATGCCACCGTGGAGGCCAAGAATCAAATGATTCATTGTGACATCAAGTGGCCTAAAAGGGCATGGGATGCATTGTGACAGCACAGGGGTTAAGAGAAGCAAGGATCCATTGTGACCCAATGGAGGCTAATAATCCCAGGATCCCATTTGACACCAGGGGGGGGAATAGGGCCAGGGATGAATTGTGACAGCATGGGGCCCAATAGAAACAAGGAAGCATTATGACACCATGGAGGCCAACAATCAAATGATTCATTGTGACATCAAGGGGCCTAAAAGGACATGGGATGCATTGTGACACCACAGGGGTTAAGAGAAGCAAGGAACCATTGTTACTCAATGCAGGCTAACAATCTAAGAATCCCTTGTGACACCAGGGGGCGCAAAAGGGCCACGGATGGACTCTGACAGCATGGGGAACTATAGAAGCAAGGAACCATTATGACACCATGAAGGCCAAGAATCAAATGGTTCATTGTGACATCAAGTGGCCTAAAAGGGCATGGGATGCATTGTGACAGCACAGGGGTTAAGAGAAGCAAGGATCCATTGTGACCCAATGGAGGCTAACAATCTAATGATCCCTTTTGACACCAATGGGCCTAAAAGGGCAGGGATGTATTGTGAAAGCATGGGGCCCAATTAAAACCTGGTACAATTTCGCCACCATGGAGGCCAAGAATCAAATGATTCATTGTGACATCAAGTGGCCTAAAAGGGCTTGGGATGCATTGTGACACCACAGAGGTTAAGAGAAGCAAAGAGCCATTGTGACCCAATGCAGGCTAACAATCTAATGATCCCTTGTGACACCAATGGGCCTAAAAGGGGCAGGGATGAATTGTTACAACACGGGGACCAATAGAAGCAAGGATCTATTATGCCACCATGGAGGCCAAGAATCAAATGATTCATTGTGACATCAAGTGGCCTAAAAGGGCATGGGATGCATTGTGACGGCACAGAGGTTAAGAGAAGCAAGGAACCATTGTGACCCAATGCAGGCTAACAATCTAATGATCCCTTGTGGCACCAGGGGGTATAAAAAGGGCCAGGGATGGATTGTTACAGCACGGGGACCAATAGAAGCAAGGATCTATTATGCCACCGTGGAGGCCAAGAATCAAATGATTCATTGTGACATCAAGTGGCCTAAAAGGGCATGGGATGCATTGTGACAGCACAGGGGTTAAGAGAGGCAAGGATCCATTGTGACCCAATGGAGGCTAACAATCTAATAATCCCTTTTGACACCAATGGGCCTAAAAGGGGCAGGGATGTATTGTGAAAGCATGGGGCCCAATGAAAACCTGGTACAATTACGCCACCATGGAGGCCAAGAATCAAATGATTCATTGTGACATCAAGTGGCCTAAAAGGGCATGGGATGCATTGTGACACCACAGGGGTTAAGAGAAGCAAGGAACCATTGTGACCCAATGCAGGCTAACAATCTAAGAATCCCTTTTGACACCAGGGGGCGCAAAAGGACCATGAATGAACTCTGACAGCATGGGGAGCTATAGAAGCAAGGAACAATTATGACACCATGAAGGCCAAGAATCAAATGGTTCATTGTAAGACCAAGTGGCCTAAAAGGGCTTGGAATGCATTGTGACACCACAGAGGTTAAGAGAAGCAAGGAACCATTGTGACCCAATGCAGGCTAACAATCTAATGATCCCTTGTGGCACCAGGGGGTATAAAAAGGGCCAGGGATGGATTGTTACAGCACGGGGACCAATAAAAGCAAGGATCTATTATGCCACCGTGGAGGCCAAGAATCAAATGATTCATTGTGACATCAAGTGGCCTAAAAGGGCATGGGATGCATTGTGACACCACAGGGGTTAAGAGAAGCAAGGAACCATTGTTACTTAATGCAGGCTAACAATCTAAGAATCCCTTGTGACACCAGGGGGCGCAAAAGGGCCACGGATGGACTCTGACAGCATGGGGAACTATAGAAGCAAGGAACCATTATGACACCATGAAGGCCAAGAATCAAATGATTCATTGTGACATCAAGTGGCCTAAAAGGGCATGGGATGCATTGTGACACCACAGGGGTTAAGAGAAGCAAGGAACCATTGTGACCCAATGCAGGCTAACAATCTAAGAATCCCATTTGACACCAGGGGGCGTAAAACGTCCAGGGATGAATTGTGACAGCATGGAGCCCAATAGAAACAAGGAAGCATTATGACACCATGGAGGCCAAGAATCAAATGATTCATTGTGACATCAAGTGGCCTAAAAGCGCATGGGATGCATTGTGACACCACAGAGTTTAAGAGAAGCAAGGAATCATTGTGACCCAATGCAGGCTAACAATCTAATGATCCCTTGTGGCACCAGGGGGTATAAAAAGGGCCAGGGATGGATTGTTACAGCACGGGGACCAATAGAAGCAAGGATCTATTATGCCACCGTGGAGGCCAAGAATCAAATGATTCATTGTGACATCAAGTGGCCTAAAAGGGCATGGGATGCATTGTGACAGCACAGGGGTTAAGAGAGGCAAGGATCCATTGTGACCCAATGGAGGCTAACAATCTAATAATCCCTTTTGACACCAATGGGCCTAAAAGGGGCAGGGATGTATTGTGAAAGCATGGGGCCCAATGAAAACCTGGTACAATTACGCCACCATGGAGGCCAAGAATCAAATGATTCATTGTGACATCAAGTGGCCTAAAAGGGCATGGGATGCATTGTGACACCACAGGAGTTAAGAGAACCAAGGAACCATTGTGACCCAATGCAGGCTAACAATCTAAGAATCCCTTGTGACACCAGGGGGCGCAAAAGGGCCACGGATGGACTCTGACAGCATGGGGACCTATAGAAGCAAGGAACCATTATGACACCATGAAGGCCAAGAATCAAATGGTTCATTGTGACATCAAGTGGCCTAAAAGGGCTTGGAATGCATTGTGACAGCACAGAGGTTAAGAGAAGCAAGGAACCATTGTGACCCAATGCAGGCTAACAATCTAATGATCCCTTGTGGCACCAGGGGGTATAAAAAGGGCCAGGGATGGATTGTTACAGCACGGGGACCAATAGAAGCAAGGATCTATTATGCCACCGTGGAGGCCAAGAATCAAATGATTCATTGTGACATCAAGTGGCCTAAAAGGGCATGGGATGCATTGTGACAGCACAGGGGTTAAGAGAAGCAAGGATCCATTGTGACCCAATGGAGGCTAATAATCCCAGGATCCCATTTGACACCAGGGGGGGGAATAGGGCCAGGGATGAATTGTGACAGCATGGGGCCCAATAGAAACAAGGAACCATTATGACACCATGGAGGCCAAGAATCAAATGATTCATTGTGACATCAAGTGGCCTAAAAGGACATGGGATGCATTGTGACACCACAGGGGTTAAGAGAAGCAAGGAACCATTGTTACTCAATGCAGGCTAACAATCTAAGAATCCCTTGTGACACCAGGGGGCGCAAAAGGGCCACGGATGGACTCTGACAGCATGGGGAACTATAGAAGCAAGGAACCATTATGACACCATGAAGGCCAAGAATCAAATGGTTCATTGTGACATCAAGTGGCCTAAAAGGGCATGGGATGCATTGTGACAGCACAGGGGTTAAGAGAAGCAAGGATCCATTGTGACCCAATGGAGGCTAACAATCTAATGATCCCTTTTGACACCAATGGGCCTAAAAGGGCAGGGATGTATTGTGAAAGCATGGGGCCCAATTAAAACCTGGTACAATTTCGCCACCATGGAGGCCAAGAATCAAATGATTCATTGTGACATCAAGTGGCCTAAAAGGGCTTGGGATGCATTGTGACACCACAGAGGTTAAGAGAAGCAAAGAGCCATTGTGACCCAATGCAGGCTAACAATCTAATGATCCCTTGTGACACCAATGGGCCTAAAAGGGGCAGGGATGAATTGTTACAACACGGGGACCAATAGAAGCAAGGATCTATTATGCCACCATGGAGGCCAAGAATCAAATGATTCATTGTGACATCAAGTGGCCTAAAAGGGCATGGGATGCATTGTGACGGCACAGAGGTTAAGAGAAGCAAGGAACCATTGTGACCCAATGCAGGCTAACAATCTAATGATCCCTTGTGGCACCAGGGGGTATAAAAAGGGCCAGGGATGGATTGTTACAGCACGGGGACCAATAGAAGCAAGGATCTATTATGCCACCGTGGAGGCCAAGAATCAAATGATTCATTGTGACATCAAGTGGCCTAAAAGGGCATGGGATGCATTGTGACAGCACAGGCGTTAAGAGAAGCAAGGATCCATTGTGACCCAATGTAGGCTAACAATCTAATGATCCATTTTGACACCAATGGGCCTAAAAGGGCAGGGATGTATTGTGAAAGCATGGGGCCCAATTAAAACCTGGTACAATTACGCCACCATGGAGGCCAAGAATCAAATGATTCATTGTGACATCAAGTGGCCTAAAAGGGCATGGGATGCATTGTGACACCACAGGGGTTAAGAGAAGCAAGGAACCATTGTGACCCAATGCAGGCTAACAATCTAAGAATCCCTTTTGACACCAGGGGGCGCAAAAGGACCATGAATGAACTCTGACAGCATGGGGAGCTATAGAAGCAAGGAACAATTATGACACCATGAAGGCCAAGAATCAAATGGTTCATTGTAAGACCAAGTGGCCTAAAAGGGCTTGGAATGCATTGTGACACCACAGAGGTTAAGAGAAGCAAGGAACCATTGTGACCCAATGCAGGCTAACAATCTAATGATCCCTTGTGGCACCAGGGGGTATAAAAAGGGCCAGGGATGGATTGTTACAGCACGGGGACCAATAAAAGCAAGGATCTATTATGCCACCGTGGAGGCCAAGAATCAAATGATTCATTGTGACATCAAGTGGCCTAAAAGGGCATGGGATGCATTGTGACACCACAGGGGTTAAGAGAAGCAAGGAACCATTGTTACTTAATGCAGGCTAACAATCTAAGAATCCCTTGTGACACCAGGGGGCGCAAAAGGGCCACGGATGGACTCTGACAGCATGGGGAACTATAGAAGCAAGGAACCATTATGACACCATGAAGGCCAAGAATCAAATGATTCATTGTGACATCAAGTGGCCTAAAAGGGCATGGGATGCATTGTGACACCACAGGGGTTAAGAGAAGCAAGGAACCATTGTGACCCAATGCAGGCTAACAATCTAAGAATCCCATTTGACACCAGGGGGCGTAAAAGGTCCAGGGATGAATTGTGACTGCATGGAGCCCAATAGAAACAAGGAAGCATTATGACACCATGGAGGCCAAGAATCAAATGATTCATTGTGACATCAAGTGGCCTAAAAGCGCATGGGATGCATTGTGACACCACAGAGTTTAAGAGAAGCAAGGAATCATTGTGACCCAATGCAGGCTAACAATCTAATGATCCCTTGTGGCACCAGGGGGTATAAAAAGGGCCAGGGATGGATTGTTACAGCACGGGGACCAATAGAAGCAAGGATCTATTATGCCACCGTGGAGGCCAAGAATCAAATGATTCATTGTGACATCAAGTGGCCTAAAAGGGCTTGGAATGCATTGTGACAGCACAGAGGTTAAGAGAAGCAAGGAACCATTGTGACCCAATGCAGGCTAACAATCTAATGATCCCTTGTGGCACCGGGGGGTATAAAAAGGGCCAGGGATGGATTGTTACAGCACGGGGACCAATAGAAGCAAGGATCTATTATGCCACCATGGAGGCCAAGAATCAAATTATTCATTGTGACATCAAGTGGCCTAAAAGGGCATGGGATGCATTGTGACAGCACAGGGGTTAAGAGAAGCAAGGATCCATTGTGACCCAATGGAGGCTAACAATCTAATGATCCCTTTTGACACCAATGGGCCTAAAAGGGCAGGGATGTATTGTGAAAGCATGGGGCCCAATTAAAACCTGGTACAATTTCGCCACCATGGAGGCCAAGAATCAAATGATTCATTGTGACATCAAGTGGCCTAAAAGGGCTTGGGATGCATTGTGACACCACAGAGGTTAAGAGAAGCAAGGAACCATTGTGACCCAATGCAGGCTAACAATCTAATGATCCCTTGTGACACCAATGGGCCTAAAAGGGGCAGGGATGAATTGTTACAACACGGGGACCAATAGAAGCAAGGATCTATTATGCCACCATGGAGGCCAAGAATCAAATGATTCATTGTGACATCAAGTGGCCTAAAAGGGCATGGGATGCATTGTGACGGCACAGAGGTTAAGAGAAGCAAGGAACCATTGTGACCCAATGCAGGCTAACAATCTAATGATCCCTTGTGGCACCAGGGGGTATAAAAAGGGCCAGGGATGGATTGTTACAGCACGGGGACCAATAGAAGCAAGGATCTATTATGCCACCGTGGAGGCCAAGAATCAAATGATTCATTGTGACATCAAGTGGCCTAAAAGGGCATGGGATGCATTGTGACACCACAGAGGTTAAGAGAAGCAAGGAACCATTGTGACCCAATGCAGGCTAACAATCTAAGAATCCCTTTTGACACCAGGGGGCGCAAAAGGACCATGAATGAACTCTGACAGCATGGGGAGCTATAGAAGCAAGGAACAATTATGACACCATGAAGGCCAAGAATCAAATGGTTCATTGTAAGACCAAGTGGCCTAAAAGGGCTTGGAATGCATTGTGACACCACAGAGGTTAAGAGAAGCAAGGAACCATTGTGACCCAATGCAGGCTAACAATCTAATGATCCCTTGTGGCACCAGGGGGTATAAAAAGGGCCAGGGATGGATTGTTACAGCACGGGGACCAATAGAAGCAAGGATCTATTGTGCCACCGTGGAGGCCAAGAATCAAATGATTCATTGTGACATCAAGTGGCCTAAAAGGCCATGGGATGCATTGTGACAGCACAGGGGTTAAGAGAAGCAAGGATCCATTGTGACCCAATGGAGGCTAATAATCCCAGGATCCCATTTGACACCAGGGGGGGGAATAGGGCCAGGGATGAATTGTGACAGCATGGGGCCCAATAGAAACAAGGAACCATTATGACACCATGGAGGCCAAGAATCAAATGATTCATTGTGACATCAAGTGGCCTAAAAGGACATGGGATGCATTGTGACACCACAGGGGTTAAGAGAAGCAAGGAACCATTGTTACTCAATGCAGGCTAACAATCTAAGAATCCCTTGTGACACCAGGGGGCGCAAAAGGGCCACGGATGGACTCTGACAGCATGGGGAACTATAGAAGCAAGGAACCATTATGACACCATGAAGGCCAAGAATCAAATGGTTCATTGTGACATCAAGTGGCCTAAAAGGGCATGGGATGCATTGTGACAGCACAGGGGTTAAGAGAAGCAAGGATCCATTGTGACCCAATGGAGGCTAACAATCTAATGATCCCTTTTGACACCAATGGGCCTAAAAGGGCAGGGATGTATTGTGAAAGCATGGGGCCCAATTAAAACCTGGTACAATTTCGCCACCATGGAGGCCAAGAATCAAATGATTCATTGTGACATCAAGTGGCCTAAAAGGGCTTGGGATGCATTGTGACACCACAGAGGTTAAGAGAAGCAAAGAGCCATTGTGACCCAATGCAGGCTAACAATCTAATGATCCCTTGTGACACCAATGGGCCTAAAAGGGGCAGGGATGAATTGTTACAACACGGGGACCAATAGAAGCAAGGATCTATTATGCCACCATGGAGGCCAAGAATCAAATGATTCATTGTGACATCAAGTGGCCTAAAAGGGCATGGGATGCATTGTGACGGCACAGAGGTTAAGAGAAGCAAGGAACCATTGTGACCCAATGCAGGCTAACAATCTAATGATCCCTTGTGGCACCAGGGGGTATAAAAAGGGCCAGGGATGGATTGTTACAGCACGGGGACCAATAGAAGCAAGGATCTATTATGCCACCGTGGAGGCCAAGAATCAAATGATTCATTGTGACATCAAGTGGCCTAAAAGGGCATGGGATGCATTGTGACACCACAGGGGTTAAGAGAAGCAAGGAACCATTGTTACTTAATGCAGGCTAACAATCTAAGAATCCCTTGTGACACCAGGGGGCGCAAAAGGGCCACGGATGGACTCTGACAGCATGGGGAACTATAGAAGCAAGGAACCATTATGACACCATGAAGGCCAAGAATCAAATGGTTCATTGTGACATCAAGTGGCCTAAAAGGGCATGGGATGCATTGTGACAGCACAGGGGTTAAGAGAAGCAAGGATCCATTGTGACCCAATGGAGGCTAACAATCTAATGATCCCTTTTGACACCAATGGGCCTAAAAGGGCAGGGATGTATTGTGAAAGCATGGGGCCCAATTAAAACCTGGTACAATTTCGCCACCATGGAGGCCAAGAATCAAATGATTCATTGTGACATCAAGTGGCCTAAAAGGGCTTGGGATGCATTGTGACACCACAGAGGTTAAGAGAAGCAAAGAGCCATTGTGACCCAATGCAGGCTAACAATCTAATGATCCCTTGTGGCACCAGGGGGTATAAAAAGGGCCAGGGATGGATTGTTACAGCACGGGGACCAATAGAAGCAAGGATCTATTATGCCACCGTGGAGGCCAAGAATCAAATGATTCATTGTGACATCAAGTGGCCTAAAAGGGCATGGGATGCATTGTGACAGCACAGGGGTTAAGAGAAGCAAGGATCCATTGTGACCCAATGGAGGCTAATAATCCAAGGATCCCATTTGACACCAGGGGGGGGAATAGGGCCAGGGATGAATTGTGACAGCATGGGGCCCAATAGAAACAAGGAAGCATTATGACACCATGGAGGCCAAGAATCAAATGATTCATTGTGACATCAAGTGGCCTAAAAGGGCATGGGATGCATTGTGACACCACAGGGGTTAAGAGAAGCAAGGAACCATTGTTACTTAATGCAGGCTAACAATCTAAGAATCCCTTGTGACACCAGGGGGCGCAAAAGGGCCACGGATGGACTCTGACAGCATGGGGAACAATAGAAGCAAGGAACCATTATGACACCATGAAGGCCAAGAATCAAATGGTTCATTGTGACATCAAGTGGCCTAAAAGGGCATGGGATGCATTGTGACACCACAGAGGTTAAGAGAAGCAAGGAACCATTGTGACCCAATGCAGGCTAACAATCTAATGATCCCTTTTGACACCAATGGGCCTAAAAGGGCAGGGATGTATTGTGAAAGCATGGGGCCCAATTAAAACCTGGTACAATTTCGCCACCATGGAGGCCAAGAATCAAATGATTCATTGTGACATCAAGTGGCCTAAAAGGGCTTGGGATGCATTGTCACACCACAGAGGTTAAGAGAAGCAAAGAGCCATTGTGACCCAATGCAGGCTAACAATCTAATGATCCCTTGTGACACCAATGGGCCTAAAAGGGGCAGGGATGAATTGTTACAACACGGGGACCAATAGAAGCAAGGATCTATTATGCCACCATGGAGGCCTAGAATCAAATGATTCATTGTGACATCAAGTGGCCTAAAAGGGCATGGGATGCATTGTGACACCACAGAGTTTAAGAGAAGCAAGGAACCATTGTGACCCAATGCAGGCTAACAATCTAATGATCCCTTGTGGCACCAGGGGGTATAAAAAGGGCCAGGGATGGATTGTTACAGCACGGGGACCAATAGAAGCAAGGATCTATTATGCCACCGTGGAGGCCAAGAATCAAATGATTCATTGTGACATCAAGTGGCCTAAAAGGGCATGGGATGCATTGTGACAGCACAGGCGTTAAGAGAAGCAAGGATCCATTGTGACCCAATGTAGGCTAACAATCTAATGATCCCTTTTGACACCAATGGGCCTAAAAGGGCAGGGATGTATTGTGAAAGCATGGGGCCCAATTAAAACCTGGTACAATTACGCCACCATGGAGGCCAAGAATCAAATGATTCATTGTGACATCAAGTGGCCTAAAAGGGCATGGGATGCATTGTGACACCACAGGGGTTAAGAGAAGCAAGGAACCATTGTGACCCAATGCAGGCTAACAATCTAAGAATCCCTTTTGACACCAGGGGGCGCAAAAGGACCATGAATGAACTCTGACAGCATGGGGAGCTATAGAAGCAAGGAACAATTATGACACCATGAAGGCCAAGAATCAAATGGTTCATTGTAAGACCAAGTGGCCTAAAAGGGCTTGGAATGCATTGTGACACCACAGAGGTTAAGAGAAGCAAGGAACCATTGTGACCCAATGCAGGCTAACAATCTAATGATCCCTTGTGGCACCAGGGGGTATAAAAAGGGCCAGGGATGGATTGTTACAGCACGGGGACCAATAGAAGCAAGGATCTATTATGCCACCGTGGAGGCCAAGAATCAAATGATTCATTGTGACATCAAGTGGCCTAAAAGGGCATGGGATGCATTGTGACACCACAGGGGTTAAGAGAAGCAAGGATCCATTGTGACCCAATGGAGGCTAATAATCCAAGGATCCCATTTGACACCAGGGGGGGGAATAGGGCCAGGGATGAATTGTGACAGCATGGGGCCCAATAGAAACAAGGAAGCATTATGACACCATGGAGGCCAAGAATCAAATGATTCATTGTGACATCAAGTGGCCTAAAAGGGCATGGGATGCATTGTGACACCACAGGGGTTAAGAGAAGCAAGGAACCATTGTTACTTAATGCAGGCTAACAATCTAAGAATCCCTTGTGACACCAGGGCGCGCAAAAGGGCCACGGATGGACTCTGACAGCATGGGGAACTATAGAAGCAAGGAACCATTATGACACCATGAAGGCCAAGAATCAAATGGTTCATTGCGACATCAAGTGGCCTAAAAGGGCATGGGATGCATTGTGACAGCACAGGGGTTAAGAGAAGCAAGGATCCATTGTCACCCAATGGATGCTAATAATCCCAGGATCCCATTTGACACCAGGGGGGGGAATAGGGCCAGGGATGAATTGTGACAGCATGGGGCCCAATAGAAACAAGGAAGCATTATGACACCATGGAGGCCAAGAATCAAATGATTCATTGTGACATCAAGTGGCCTAAAAGGGCATGGGATGCATTGTGACACCACAGGGGTTAAGAGAAGCAAGGAACCATTGTGACCCAATGCAGGCTAACAATCTAAGAATCCCATTTGACACCAGGGGGCGTAAAAGGTCCAGGGATGAATTGTGACAGCATGGAGCCCAATAGAAACAAGGAAGCATTATGACGCCATGGAGGCCAAGAATCAAATGATTCATTGTGACATCAAGTGGCCTAAAAGGGCATGGGATGCATTGTGACACCACAGAGTTTAAGAGAAGCAAGGAACCATTGTGACCCAATGCAGGCTAACAATCTAATGATCCCTTGTGGCACCAGGGGGTATAAAAAGGGCCAGGGATGGATTGTTACAGCACGGGGACCAATAGAAGCAAGGATCTATTATGCCACCGTGGAGGCCAAGAATCAAATGATTCATTGTGACATCAAGTGGCCTAAAAGGGCATGGGATGCATTGTGACAGCACAGGGGTTAAGAGAGGCAAGGATCCATTGTGACCCAATGGAGGCTAACAATCTAATAATCCCTTTTGACACCAATGGGCCTAAAAGGGGCAGGGATGTATTGTGAAAGCATGGGGCCCAATGAAAACCTGGTACAATTACGCCACCATGGAGGCCAAGAATCAAATGATTCATTGTGACATCAAGTGGCCTAAAAGGGCATGGGATGCATTGTGACACCACAGAGGTTAAGAGAAGCAAGGAACCATTGTGACCCAATGCAGGCTAACAATCTAAGAATCCCTTTTGACACCAGGGGGCGCAAAAGGACCATGAATGAACTCTGACAGCATGGGGAGCTATAGAAGCAAGGAACAATTATGACACCATGAAGGCCAAGAATCAAATGGTTCATTGTAAGACCAAGTGGCCTAAAAGGGCTTGGAATGCATTGTGACACCACAGAGGTTAAGAGAAGCAAGGAACCATTGTGACCCAATGCAGGCTAACAATCTAATGATCCCTTGTGGCACCAGGGGGTATAAAAAGGGCCAGGGATGGATTGTTACAGCACGGGGACCAATAGAAGCAAGGATCTATTATGCCACCGTGGAGGCCAAGAATCAAATGATTCATTGTGACATCAAGTGGCCTAAAAGGCCATGGGATGCATTGTGACAGCACAGGGGTTAAGAGAAGCAAGGATCCATTGTGACCCAGTGGAGGCTAATAATCCCAGGATCCCATTTGACACCAGGGGGGGGAATAGGGCCAGGGATGAATTGTGACAGCATGGGGCCCAATAGAAACAAGGAACCATTATGACACCATGGAGGCCAAGAATCAAATGATTCATTGTGACATCAAGTGGCCTAAAAGGACATGGGATGCATTGTGACACCACAGGGGTTAAGAGAATCAAGGAACCATTGTTACTCAATGCAGGCTAACAATCTAAGAATCCCTTGTGACACCAGGGGGCGCAAAAGGGCCACGGATGGACTCTGACAGCATGGGGAACTATAGAAGCAAGGAACCATTATGACACCATGAAGGCCAAGAATCAAATGGTTCATTGTGACATCAAGTGGCCTAAAAGGGCATGGGATGCATTGTGACAGCACAGGGGTTAAGAGAAGCAAGGATCCATTGTGACCCAATGGAGGCTAACAATCTAATGATCCCTTTTGACACCAATGGGCCTAAAAGGGCAGGGATGTATTGTGAAAGCATGGGGCCCAATTAAAACCTGGTACAATTTCGCCACCATGGAGGCCAAGAATCAAATGATTCATTGTGACATCAAGTGGCCTAAAAGGGCTTGGGATGCATTGTGACACCACAGAGGTTAAGAGAAGCAAAGAGCCATTGTGACCCAATGCAGGCTAACAATCTAATGATCCCTTGTGACACCAATGGGCCTAAAAGGGGCAGGGATGAATTGTTACAACACGGGGACCAATAGAAGCAAGGATCTATTATGCCACCATGGAGGCCAAGAATCAAATGATTCATTGTGACATCAAGTGGCCTAAAAGGGCATGGGATGCATTGTGACGGCACAGAGGTTAAGAGAAGCAAGGAACCATTGTGACCCAATGCAGGCTAACAATCTAATGATCCCTTGTGGCACCAGGGGGTATAAAAAGGGCCAGGGATGGATTGTTACAGCACGGGGACCAATAGAAGCAAGGATCTATTATGCCACCGTGGAGGCCAAGAATCAAATGATTCATTGTGACATCAAGTGGCCTAAAAGGGCATGGGATGCATTGTGACAGCACAGGCGTTAAGAGAAGCAATGATCCATTGTGACCCAATGTAGGCTAACAATCTAATGATCCCTTTTGACACCAATGGGCCTAAAAGGGCAGGGATGTATTGTGAAAGCATGGGGCCCAATTAAAACCTGGTACAATTACGCCACCATGGAGGCCAAGAATCAAATGATTCATTGTGACATCAAGTGGCCTAAAAGGGCATGGGATGCATTGTGACACCACAGGGGTTAAGAGAAGCAAGGAACCATTGTGACCCAATGCAGGCTAACAATCTAAGAATCCCTTTTGACACCAGGGGGCGCAAAAGGACCATGAATGAACTCTGACAGCATGGGGAGCTATAGAAGCAAGGAACTATTATGACACCATGAAGGCCAAGAATCAAATGGTTCATTGTAAGACCAAGTGGCCTAAAAGGGCTTGGAATGCATTGTGACAACACAGAGGTTAAGAGAAGCAAGGAACCATTGTGACCCAATGCAGGCTAACAATCTAATGATCCCTTGTGGCACCAGGGGGTATAAAAAGGGCCAGGGATGGATTGTTACAGCACGGGGACCAATAGAAGCAAGGATCTATTATGCCACCGTGGAGGCCAAGAATCAAATGATTCATTGTGACATCAAGTGGCCTAAAAGGGCATGGGATGCATTGTGACACCACAGGGGTTAAGAGAAGCAAGGATCCATTGTGACCCAATGGAGGCTAATAATCCAAGGATCCCATTTGACACCAGGGGGGGGAATAGGGCCAGGGATGAATTGTGACAGCATGGGGCCCAATAGAAACAAGGAAGCATTATGACACCATGGAGGCCAAGAATCAAATGATTCATTGTGACATCAAGTGGCCTAAAAGGGCATGGGATGCATTGTGACACCACAGGGGTTAAGAGAAGCAAGGAACCATTGTTACTTAATGCAGGCTAACAATCTAAGAATCCCTTGTGACACCAGGGGGCGCAAAAGGGCCACGGATGGACTCTGACAGCATGGGGAACTATAGAAGCAAGGAACCATTATGACACCATGAAGGCCAAGAATCAAATGGTTCATTGTGACATCAAGTGGCCTAAAAGGGCATGGGATGCATTGTGACAGCACAGGGGTTCAGAGAAGCAAGGATCCATTGTGACCCAATGGAGGCTAACAATCTAATGATCCCTTTTGACACCAATGGGCCTAAAAGGGCAGGGATGTATTGTGAAAGCATGGGGCCCAATTAAAACCTGGTACAATTTCGCCACCATGGAGGCCAAGAATCAAATGATTCATTGTGACATCAAGTGGCCTAAAAGGGCTTGGGATGCATTGTGACACCACAGAGGTTAAGAGAAGCAAAGAGACATTGTGACCCAATGCAGGCTAACAATCTAATGATCCCTTGTGGCACCAGGGGGTATAAAAAGGGCCAGGGATGGATTGTTACAGCACGGGGACCAATAGAAGCAAGGATCTATTATGCCACCGTGGAGGCCAAGAATCAAATGATTCATTGTGACATCAAGTGGCCTAAAAGGGCATGGGATGCATTGTGACACCACAGGGGTTAAGAGAAGCAAGGATCCATTGTGACCCAATGGATGCTAATAATCCAAGGATCCCATTTGACACCAGGGGGGGGAATAGGGCCAGGGATGAATTGTGACAGCATGGGGCCCAATAGAAACAAGGAACCATTATGACACCATGGAGGCCAAGAATCAAATGATTCATTGTGACATCAAGTGGCCTAAAAGGGCACGGGATGCATTGTGACAGCACAGGCGTTAAGAGAAGCAAGGATCCATTGTGACCCAATGTAGGCTAACAATCTAATGATCCCTTTTGACACCAATGGGCCTAAAAGGGCAGGGATGTATTGTGAAAGCATGGGGCCCAATTAAAACCTGGTACAATTACGCCACCATGGAGGCCAAGAATCAAATGATTCATTGTGACATCAAGTGGCCTAAAAGGGCATGGGATGCATTGTGACACCACAGGGGTTAAGAGAAGCAAGGAACCATTGTGACCCAATGCAGGCTAACAATCTAAGAATCCCTTTTGACACCAGGGGGCGCAAAAGGACCATGAATGAACTCTGACAGCATGGGGAGCTATAGAAGCAAGGAACCATTATGACACCATGAAGGCCAAGAATCAAATGGTTCATTGTAAGACCAAGTGGCCTAAAAGGGCTTGGAATGCATTGTGACACAACAGAGGTTAAGAGAAGCAAGGAACCATTGTGACCCAATGCAGGCTAACAATCTAATGATCCCTTGTGGCACCAGGGGGTATAAAAAGGGCCAGGGATGGATTGTTACAGCACGGGGACCAATAGAAGCAAGGATCTATTATGCCACCGTGGAGGCCAAGAATCAAATGATTCATTGTGACATCAAGTGGCCTAAAAGGGCATGGGATGCATTGTGACACCACAGGGGTTAAGAGAAGCAAGGATCCATTGTGACCCAATGGAGGCTAATAATCCAAGGATCCCATTTGACACCAGGGGGGGGAATAGGGCCAGGGATGAATTGTGACAGCATGGGGCCCAATAGAAACAAGGAAGCATTATGACACCATGGAGGCCAAGAATCAAATGATTCATTGTGACATCAAGTGGCCTAAAAGGGCATGGGATGCATTGTGACACCACAGGGGTTAAGAGAAGCAAGGAACCATTGTTACTTAATGCAGGCTAACAATCTAAGAATCCCTTTTGACACCAGGGGGCGCAAAAGGGCCACGGATGGACTCTGACAGCATGGGGAACTATAGAAGCAAGGAACCATTATGACACCATGAAGGCCAAGAATCAAATGGTTCATTGCGATATCAAGTGGCCTAAAAGGGCATGGGATGCATTGTGACAGCACAGGGGTTAAGAGAAGCAAGGATCCATTGTCACCCAATGGATGCTAATAATCCCAGGATCCCATTTGACACCAGGGGGGGGAATAGGGCCAGGGATGAATTGTGACAGCATGGGGCCCAATAGAAACAAGGAAGCATTATGACACCATGGAGGCCAAGAATCAAATGATTCATTGTGACATCAAGTGGCCTAAAAGGGCATGGGATGCATTGTGACACCACAGGGGTTAAGAGAAGCAAGGAACCATTGTGACCCAATGCAGGCTAACAATCTAAGAATCCCATTTGACACCAGGGGGCGTAAAAGGTCCAGGGATGAATTGTGAGAGCATGGAGCCCAATAGAAACAAGGAAGCATTATGACGCCATGGAGGCCAAGAATCAAATGATTCATTGTGACATCAAGTGGCCTAAAAGGGCATGGGATGCATTGTGACACCACAGAGTTTAAGAGAAGCAAGGAACCATTGTGACCCAATGCAGGCTAACAATCTAATGATCCCTTGTGGCACCAGGGGGTATAAAAAGGGCCAGGGATGGATTGTTACAGCACGGCGACCAATAGAAGCAAGGATCTATTATGCCACCGTGGAGGCGAAGAATCAAATGATTCATTGTGACATCAAGTGGCCTAAAAGGGCATGGGATGCATTGTGACAGCACAGGGGTTAAGAGAGGCAAGGATCCATTGTGACCCAATGGAGGCTAACAATCTAATAATCCCTTTTGACACCAATGGGCCTAAAAGGGGCAGGGATGTATTGTGAAAGCATGGGGCCCAATGAAAACCTGGTACAATTACGCCACCATGGAGGCCAAGAATCAAATGATTCATTGTGACATCAAGTGGCCTAAAAGGGCATGGGATGCATTGTGACACCACAGGGGTTAAGAGAACCAAGGAACCATTGTGACCCAATGCAGGCTAACAATCTAATGATCCCTTGTGGCACCGGGGGGTATAAAAAGGGCCAGGGATGGATTGTTACAGCACGGGGACCAATAGAAGCAAGGATCTATTATGCCACCATGGAGGCCAAGAATCAAATGATTCATTGTGACATCAAGTGGCCTAAAAGGGCATGGGATGCATTGTGACACCACAGAGGTTAAGAGAAGCAAGGAAACATTGTGACCCAATGCAGGCTAACAATCTAATGATCCCTTGTGACACCAATGGGCCTAAAAGGGGCAGGGATGAATTGTTACAACACGGGGACCAATAGAAGCAAGGATCTATTATGCCACCATGGAGGCCAAGAATCAAATGATTCATTGTGACATCAAGTGGCCTAAAAGGGCATGGGATGCATTGTGACAGCACAGAGGTTAAGAGAAGCAAGGAAACATTGTGACCCAATGCAGGCTAACAATCTAATGATCCCTTGTGGCACCAGGGGGTATAAAAAGGGCCAGGGATGGATTGTTACAGCACGGGGACCAATGGAAGCAAGGATCTATTATGCCACCATGGAGGCCAAGAATCAAATGATTCATTGTGACATCAAGTGGCCTAAAAGGGCATGGGATGCATTGTGACACCACAGAGGTTAAGAGAAGCAAGGATCCATTGTGACCCAACGTAGGCTAACAATCTAATGATCCCTTGTGGCACCAATGGGCCTAAAAGGGGCAGGGATGTATTGTGAAAGTATGGGGCCCAATTAAAACCTGGTACAATTACGCCACCATGGAGGCCAAGAATCAAATTATTCATTGTGACATCAAGTGGCCTAAAAGGGCATGGGATGCATTGTGACACCACAGGGGTTAAGAGAAGCAAGGAACCATTGTGACCCAATGTAGGCTAACAATCTAAGAATCCCTTTTGACAACAGAGGGCGCAAAAGGACCACGGATGAACTCTGACAGCATGGGGAGCTATAGAAGCAAGGAACAATTATGACACCATGAAGGCCAAGAATCAAATGGTTCATTGTAAGACCAAGTGGCCTAAAAGGGCTTGGAATGCATTGTGACACCACAGAGGTTAAGAGAAGCAAGGAACCATTGTGACCCAATGCAGGCTAACAATCTAATGATCCCTTGTGGCACCAGGGGGTATAAAAAGGGCCAGGGATGGATTGTTACAGCACGGGGACCAATAGAAGCAAGGATCTATTATGCCACCGTGGAGGCCAAGAATCAAATGATTCATTGTGACATCAAGTGGCCTAAAAGGGCATGGGATGCATTGTGACACCACAGGGGTTAAGAGAAGCAAGGATCCATTGTGACCCAATGGAGGCTAATAATCCAAGGATCCCATTTGACACCAGGGGGGGGAATAGGGCCAGGGATGAATTGTGACAGCATGGGGCCCAATAGAAACAAGGAAGCATTATGACACCATGGAGGCCAAGAATCAAATGATTCATTGTGACATCAAGTGGCCTAAAAGGGCATGGGATGCATTGTGACACCACAGGGGTTAAGAGAAGCAAGGAACCATTGTTACTTAATGCAGGCTAACAATCTAAGAATCCCTTGTGACACCAGGGGGCGCAAAAGGGCCACGGATGGACTCTGACAGCATGGGGAACTATAGAAGCAAGGAACCATTATGACACCATGAAGGCCAAGAATCAAATGGTTCATTGCGACATCAAGTGGCCTAAAAGGGCATGGGATGCATTGTGACAGCAGAGGGGTTAAGAGAAGCAAGGATCCATTGTCACCCAATGGATGCTAATAATCCCAGGATCCCATTTGACACCAGGGGGGGGAATAGGGCCAGGGATGAATTGTGACAGCATGGGGCCCAATAGAAACAAGGAAGCATTATGACACCATGGAGGCCAAGAATCAAATGATTCATTGTGACATCAAGTGGCCTAAAAGGGCATGGGATGCATTGTGACACCACAGGGGTTAAGAGAAGCAAGGAACCATTGTGACCCAATGCAGGCTAACAATCTAAGAATCCCATTTGACACCAGGGGGCGTAAAAGGTCCAGGGATGAATTGTGAGAGCATGGAGCCCAATAGAAACAAGGAAGCATTATGACGCCATGGAGGCCAAGAATCAAATGATTCATTGTGACATCAAGTGGCCTAAAAGGGCATGGGATGCATTGTGACACCACAGAGTTTAAGAGAAGCAAGGAACCATTGTGACCCAATGCAGGCTAACAATCTAATGATCCCTTGTGGCACCAGGGGGTATAAAAAGGGCCAGGGATGGATTGTTACAGCACGGGGACCAATAGAAGCAAGGATCTATTATGCCACCGTGGAGGCCAAGAATCAAATGATTCATTGTGACATCAAGTGGCCTAAAAGGGCATGGGATGCATTGTGACAGCACAGGGGTTAAGAGAGGCAAGGATCCATTGTGACCCAATGGAGGCTAACAATCTAATAATCCCTTTTGACACCAATGGGCCTAAAAGGGGCAGGGATGTATTGTGAAAGCATGGGGCCCAATGAAAACCTGGTACAATTACGCCACCATGGAGGCCAAGAATCAAATGATTCATTGTGACATCAAGTGGCCTAAAAGGGCATGGGATGCATTGTGACACCACAGGGGTTAAGAGAACCAAGGAACCATTGTGACCCAATGCAGGCTAACAATCTAATGATCCCTTGTGGCACCGGGGGGTATAAAAAGGGCCAGGGATGGATTGTTACAGCACGGGGACCAATAGAAGCAAGGATCTATTATGCCACCATGGAGGCCAAGAATCAAATGATTCATTGTGACATCAAGTGGCCTAAAAGGGCATGGGATGCATTGTGACACCACAGAGGTTAAGAGAAGCAAGGAAGCATTGTGACCCAATGCAGGCTAACAATCTAATGATCCCTTGTGACACCAATGGGCCTAAAAGGGGCAGGGATGAATTGTTACAACACGGGGACCAATAGAAGCAAGGATCTATTATGCCACCATGGAGGCCAAGAATCAAATGATTCATTGTGACATCAAGTGGCCTAAAAGGGCATGGGATGCATTGTGACAGCACAGAGGTTAAGAGAAGCAAGGAAACATTGTGACCCAATGCAGGCTAACAATCTAATGATCCCTTGTGGCACCAGGGGGTATAAAAAGGGCCAGGGATGGATTGTTACAGCACGGGGACCAATGGAAGCAAGGATCTATTATGCCACCATGGAGGCCAAGAATCAAATGATTCATTGTGACATCAAGTGGCCTAAAAGGGCATGGGATGCATTGTGACACCACAGAGGTTAAGAGAAGCAAGGAACCATTGTGACCCAATGTAGGCTAACAATCTAATGATCCCTTGTGGCACCAATGGGCCTAAAAGGGCAGGGATGTATTGTGAAAGTATGGGGCCCAATTAAAACCTGGTACAATTACGCCACCATGGAGGCCAAGAATCAAATGATTCATTGTGACATCAAGTGGCCTAAAAGGGCATGGGATGCATTGTGACACCACAGGGGTTAAGAGAAGCAAGGAACCATTGTGACCCAATGTAGGCTAACAATCTAAGAATCCCTTTTGACACCAGGGGGCGCAAAAGGACCACGGATGAACTCTGACAGCATGGGGAGCTATAGAAGCAAGGAACCATTATGACACCATGAAGGCCAAGAATCAAATGGTTCATTGTAAGACCAAGTGGCCTAAAAGGGCATGGAATGCATTGTGACACCACAGAGGTTAAGAGAAGCAAGGAACCCTTGTGACCCAATGCAGGCTAACAATCTAATGATCCCTAGTGACACCAATGGGCCTAAAAGGGCCAGGGATGGATTGTTACAGCACGGGGACCAATAGAAGCAAGGATCTATTATGCCACCATGGAGGCCAAGAATCAAATAATTCATTGTGACATCAAGTGGCCTAAAAGGGCATGGGATGCATTGTGACAGCACAGGCATTAAGAGAAGCAAGGATCCATTGTGACCCAATGGAGGCTAACAATCTAATGATCCCTTTTGACACCAATGGGCCTAAAAGGGGCAGGGATGTATTGTGAAAGCATGGGGCCCAATGAAAACCTGGTACAATTACGCCACCATGGAGGCCAAGAATCAAATGATTCATTGTGACATCAAGTGGCCTAAAAGGGCATGGGATGCATTGTGACACCACAGGGGTTAAGAGGAGCAAGGAACCATTGTGACCCAATGTAGGCTAACAATCTAAGAATCCCTTTTGACACCAGGGGGCGCAAAAGGACCACGGATGAACTCTGACAGCATGGGGAGCTATAGAAGCAAGGAACCATTATGACACCATGAAGGCCAAGAATCAAATGGTTCATTGTAAGACCAAGTGGCCTAAAAGGGCATGGGATGCATTGTGACAGCACAGAGGTTAAGAGAAGCAAGGAACCATTGTGACCCAATGCAGGCTAACAATCTAATGATCCCTTGTGGCACCAGGGGGTATAAAAAGGGCCAGGGATGGATTGTTACAGCACGGGGACCAATGGAAGCAAGGATCTATTATGCCACCATGGAGGCCAAGAATCAAATGATTCATTGTGACATCAAGTGGCCTAAAAGGGCATGGGATGCATTGTGACACCACAGAGGTTAAGAGAAGCAAGGATCCATTGTGACCCAATGTAGGCTAACAATCTAATGATCCCTTGGGGCACCAATGGGCCTAAAAGGGGCAGGGATGTATTGTGAAATTATGGGGCCCAATTAAAACCTGGTACAATTACGCCACCATGGAGGCCAAGAATCAAATGATTCATTGTGACATCAAGTGGCCTAAAAGGGCATGGGATGCATTGTGACACCACAGGGGTTAAGAGAAGCAAGGAACCATTGTGACCCAATGTAGGCTAACAATCTAAGAATCCCTTTTGACACCAGGGGGCGCAAAAGGACCACGGATGAACTCTGACAGCATGGGGAGCTATAGAAGCAAGGAACCATTATGACACCATGAAGGCCAAGAATCAAATGGTTCATTGTAAGACCAAGTGGCCTAAAAGGGCATGGAATGCATTGTGACACCACAGAGGTTAAGAGAAGCAAGGAACCCTTGTGACCCAATGCAGGCTAACAATCTAATGATCCCTAGTGACACCAATGGGCCTAAAAGGGCCAGGGATGGATTGTTACAGCACGGGGACCAATAGAAGCAAGGATCTATTATGCCACCATGGAGGCCAAGAATCAAATAATTCATTGTGACATCAAGTGGCCTAAAAGGGCATGGGATGCATTGTGACAGCACAGGCATTAAGAGAAGCAAGGATCCATTGTGACCCAATGGAGGCTAACAATCTAATGATCCCTTTTGACACCAATGGGCCTAAAAGGGGCAGGGATGTATTGTGAAAGCATGGGGCCCAATGAAAACCTGGTACAATTACGCCACCATGGAGGCCAAGAATCAAATGATTCATTGTGACATCAAGTGGCCTAAAAGGGCATGGGATGCATTGTGACACCACAGGGGTTAAGAGGAGCAAGGAACCATTGTGACCCAATGTAGGCTAACAATCTAAGAATCCCTTTTGACACCAGGGGGCGCAAAAGGACCACGGATGAACTCTGACAGCATGGGGAGCTATAGAAGCAAGGAACCATTATGACACCATGAAGGCCAAGAATCAAATGGTTCATTGTAAGACCAAGTGGCCTAAAAGGGCATGGGATGCATTGTGACAGCACAGAGGTTAAGAGAAGCAAGGCACCATTGTGACCCAATGCAGGCTAACAATCTAATGATCCCTTGTGGCACCAGGGGGTATAAAAAGGGCCAGGGATGAATTGTGACAGTATGGGGCCCAACAGAAACAAGGAACCATTATGACACCATGTAGGCCAAGAATCAAATGATTCATTGTGACATCAAGTGGCCTAAAAGGGCATGGGATGCATTGTGACAGCACAGGGGTTAAGAGAAGCAAGGATCCATTGTGACCCAATGGAGGCTAACAATCTAATGATCCCTTTTGACACCAATGGGCCTAAAAGGGCAGGGATGTATTGTGAAAGCATGGGGCCCAATTAAAACCTGGTACAATTTCGCCACCATGGAGGCCAAGAATCAAATGATTCATTGTGACATCAAGTGGCCTAAAAGGGCTTGGGATGCACTGTGACACCACAGAGGTTAAGAGAAGCAAGGAACCATTGTGACCCAATGCAGGCTAACAATCTAATGATCCCTTGTGACACCAATGGGCCTAAAAGGGGCAGGGATGAATTGTTACAACACGGGGACCAATAGAAGCAAGGATCTATTATGCCACCATGGAGGCCAAGAATCAAATGATTCATTGTGACATCAAGTGGCCTAAAAGGGCATGGGATGCATTGTGACAGCACAGAGGTTAAGAGAAGCAAGGAACCATTGTGACCCAATGCAGGCTAACAATCTAATGATCCCTTGTGGCACCAGGGGGTATAAAAAGGGCCAGGGATGGATTTTTACAGCACGGGGACCAATAGAAGCAAGGATCTATTATGCCACCGTGGAGGCCAAGAATCAAATGATTCATTGTGACATCAAGTGGCCTAAAAGGGCATGGGATGCATTGTGACACCACAGAGGTTAAGAGAAGCAAGGATCCATTGTGACCCAATGGAGGCTAACAATCTAATGATCCCTTTTGACACCAATGGGCCTAAAAGGGGCAGGGATGTATTGTGAAAGCATGGGGCCCAATTAAAACCTGGTACAATTACGCCACCATGGAGGCCAAGAATCAAATGATTCATTGTGACATCAAGTGGCCTAAAAGGGCATGGGATGCATTGTGACACCACAGGGGTTAAGAGAAGCAAGGAACCATTGTGACCCAATGCAGGCTAACAATCTAAGAATCCCTTTTGACACCAGGGGGCGCAAAAGGACCATGAATGAACTCTGACAGCATGGGGAGCTATAGAAGCAAGGAACAATTATGACACCATGAAGGCCAAGAATCAAATGGTTCATTGTAAGACCAAGTGGCCTAAAAGGGCTTGGAATGCATTGTGACACCACAGAGGTTAAGAGAAGCAAGGAACCATTGTGACCCAATGCAGGCTAACAATCTAATGATCCCTTGTGGCACCAGGGGGTATAAAAAGGGCCAGGGATGGATTGTTACAGCACGGGGACCAATAGAAGCAAGGATCTATTATGCCACCGTGGAGGCCAAGAATCAAATGATTCATTGTGACATCAAGTGGCCTAAAAGGGCATGGGATGCATTGTGACACCACAGGGGTTAAGAGAAGCAAGGATCCATTGTGACCCAATGGAGGCTAACAATCTAATAATCCCTTTTGACACCAATGGGCCTAAAAGGGGCAGGGATATATTGTGAAAGCATGGGGCCCAATGAAAACCTGGTACAATTACGCCACCATGGAGGCCAAGAATCAAATGATTCATTGTGACATCAAGTGGCCTAAAATGGCATGGGATGCATTGTGACACCACAGGGGTTAAGAGAACCAAGGAACCATTGTTACTCAATGCAGGCTAACAATCTAAGAATCCCTTGTGACACCAGGGGGCGCAAAAGGGCCACGGATGGACTCTGACAGCATGGGGACCTATAGAAGCAAGGAACCATTATGACACCATGAAGGCCAAGAATCAAATGGTTCATTGTGACATCAAGTGGCCTAAAAGGGCATGGGATGCATTGTGACAGCACAGGGGTTAAGAGAAGCAAGGATCCATTGTGACCCAATGGAGGCTAATAATCTCAGGATCCCATTTGACACCGGGGGGGGAATCGGGCCAGGGATGAATTGTGACAGCATGGAGCCCAATAGAAACAAGGAACCATTATGACACCATGGAGGCCAAGAATCAAATGATTCATTGTGACATCAAGTGGCCTAAAAGGGCATGGGATGCATTGTGACACCATAGGGGTTAAGAGAAGCAAGGAGCCATTGTGACCCAATGCAGGCTAACAATCTAAGAATCCCATTTGACACCAGGGGGCGTAAAAGGTCCAGGGATGAATTGTGACAGCATGGAGCCCAATAGAAACAAGGAAGCATTATGCCACCATGGAGGCCAAGAATCAAATGATTCATTGAGACATCAAGTGGCCTAAAAGGGCATGGGATGCATTGTGACACCACAGAGGTTAAGAGAAGCAAGGAATCATTGTGACCCAATGCAGGCTAACAATCTAATGATCCCTTGTGGCACCAGGGGTTATAAAAAGGGCCAGGGATGGATTGTTACAGCACGGGGTCCAATAGAAGCAAGGATCTATTATGCCACCGTGGAGGCCAAGAATCAAATGATTCATTGTGACATCAAGTGGCCTAAAAGGGCATGGGATGCATTGTGACAGCACAGGCGTTAAGAGAAGCAAGGATCCATTGTGACCCAATGTTGGCTAACAATCTAATGATCCCTTTTGACACCAATGGGCCTAAAAGGGGCAGGGATGTATTGTGAAAGCATGGGGCCCAATGAAAACCTGGTACAATTTCGCCACCATGGAGGCCAAGAATCAAATGATTCATTGTGACATCAAGTGGCCTAAAAGGGCATGGGATGCATTGTGACACCACAGGGGTTAAGAGAAGCAAGGAACCATTGTGACCCAATGCAGGCTAACAATCTAAGAATCCTTTGTGGCACCAGGGGGCGCAAAATGACCACGGATGAACTCTGACAGCATGGGGACCTATAGAAGCAAGGAACCATTATGACACCATGAAGGCCAAGAATCAAATGGTTCATTGTGACATCAAGTGGCCTAAAAGGGCTTGGAATGCATTGTGACACCACAGAGGTTAAGAGAAGCAAGGAACCATTGTGACCCAATGCAGGCTAACAATCTAATGATCCCTTGTGGCACCAGGGGGTATAAAAAGGGCCAGGGATGGATTGTTACAGCACGGGGAGCAATAGAAGCAAGGATCTATTATGCCTCCATGGAGGCCAAGAATCAAATAATTCGTTGTGACATCATGTGGCCTAAAAGGGCATGGGATGCATTGTGACAGCACAGGGGTTAAGAAAAGCAAGGATCCATTGTGACCCAATGTAGGCTAACAATCTAAGAATCCCTTTTGTCACCAGGGGGCGAAAAAGGACCACGGATGAACTCTGACAGCATGGGGAGCTATAGAAGCAAGGAACCATTATGACACCATGAAGGCTAAGAATCAAATGGTTCATTGTAAGCCCAAGTGGCCTAAAAGGGCTTGGAATGAATTGTGACACCACAGAGGTTAAGAGAAGCAAGGAACCATTGTGACCCAATGCAGGCTAACAATCTAATGATCCCTAGTGACACCAATGGGCCTAAAAGGGCCAGGGATGGATTGTTACAACACTGGGACCAATAGAAGCAAGGATCTATTATGCCACCATGGAGGCCAAGAATCAAATGATTCATTGTGACATCAAGTGGCCTAAAAGGGCATGGGATGCATTGTGACACCACAGAGGTTAAGAGAAGCAAGGAAACATTGTGACCCAATGCAGGCTAACAATCTAATGATCCCTTGTGGCACCAGGGGGTATAAAAAGGGCCAGGGATGGATTGTTACAGCATGGGGACCAATAGAAGCAAGGATCTATTATGCCACCGTGGAGGCCAAGAATCAAATGATTCATTGTGACATCAAGTGGCCTAAAAGGGCATGGGATGCATTGTGACAGCACAGGCGTTAAGAGAAGCAAGGATCCATTGTGACCCAATGTTGGCTAACAATCTAATGATCCCTTTTGACACCAATGGGCCTAAAAGGGGCAGGGATGTATTGTGAAAGCATGGGGCCCAATTAAAACCTGGTACAATTACGCCACCATGGAGACCAAGAATCAAATGATTCATTGTGACATCAAGTGGCCTAAAAGGGCATGGGATGCATTGTGACACCACAGAGGTTAAGAGAAGCAAGGAACCATTGTGACCCAATGGAGGCTAACAATCTAAGAATCCCTTTTGACACCAGGGGGCGCAAAAGGACCACGGATGAACTCTGACAGCATGGGGAGCTATAGAAGCAAGGAACCATTATGACACCATGAAGGCCAAGAATCAAATGGTTCATCGTAAGACCAAGTGGCCTAAAAGGGCTTGGAATGAATTGTGACACCACAGAGGTTAAGAGAAACAAGGAACCATTGTGACCCATTGCAGGCTAACAATCTAATGATCCCTTGTGGCACCAGGGGGTATAAAAAGGGCCAGGGATGGATTGTTACAGCACGGGGACCAATAGAAGCAAGGATCTATTATGCCACCGTGGAGGCCAAGAATCAAATGATTCATTGTGACATCAAGTGGCCTAAAAGGGCATGGGATGCATTGTGACACCACAGGGGTTAAGAGAAGCAAGGATCCATTGTGACCCATTGCAGGCTAACAATCTAATAATCCCTTTTGACACCAATGGGCCTAAAAGGGGCAGGGATGTATTGTGAAAGCATGGGGCCCAATGAAAACCTGGTACAATTACGCCACCATGGAGGCCAAGAATCAAATGATTCATTGTGACATCAAGTGGCCTCAAAGGGCATGGGATGCATTGTGACACCACAGGGGTTAAGAGAACCAAGGAACCATTGTTACCCAATGCAGGCTAACAATCTAAGAATCCCTTGTGACACCAGGGGGCGCAAAAGGGCCACGGATGGACTCTGACAGCATGGGGACCTATAGAAGCAAGGAACCATTATGACACCATGAAGGCCAAGAATCAAATGGTTCATTGTAAGACCAAGTGGCCTAAAAGGGCTTGGAATGCATTGTGACAGCACAGAGGTTAAGAGAAGCAAGGAACCATTGTGACCCAATGCAGGCTAACAATCTAATGATCCCTTGTGGCACCAGGGGGTATAAAAAGGGCCAGGGATGAATTGTGACAGCATGGGGCCCAATAGAAACAAGGAACCATTATGACACCATGGAGGCCAAGAATCAAATGACTCATTGTGACATCAAGTGGCCTAAAAGGGCATGGGATGCATTGTGACACCACAGAGGTTAAGAGAAGCAAGGAACCATTGTGACCCATTGCAGGCTAACAATCTAATGATCCCTAGTGACACCAATGGGCCTAAAAGGGGCAGGGATGGATTGTTACAGCACGGGGACCAATAGAAGCAAGGATTTATTATGCCACCATGGAGGCCAAGAATCAAATAATTCATTGTGACATCAAGTGGCCTAAAAGGGCATGGGACGCATTGTGACAGCACAGGCGTTAAGAGAAGCAAGGATCCATTGTGACCCAATGGAGGCTAACAATCTAATGATCCCTTTTGACACCAATGGGCCTAAAAGGGGCAGGGATGTATTGTGAAAGCATGGGGCCCAATTAAAACCTGGTACAATTACGCCACCATGGAGGCCAAGAATCAAATGATTCATTGTGACATCAAGTGGCCTAAAAGGGCATGGGATGCATTGTGACACCACAGGGGTTAAGAGAAGCAAGGATCCATTGTGACCCAATGGAGGCTGACAATCTAATAATCCCTTTTGACACCAATGGGCCTAAAAGGGGCAGGGATGTATTGTGAAAGCATGGGGCCCAATGAAAACCTGGCACAATTACGCCACCATGGAGGCCAAGAATCATATGATTCATTGTGACATCAAGTGGCCTAAAAGGGCATGGGATGCATTGTGACACCACAGGGGTTAAGAGAACCAAGGAACCATTGTTACCCAATGCAGGCTAACAATCTAAGAATCCCTTGTGACACCAGGGGGCGCAAAAGGGCCACGGATGGACTCTGACAGCATGGGGACCTATGGAAGCAAGGAACCATTATGACACCATGAAGGCCAAGAATCAAATGGTTCATTGTAAGACCAAGTGGCCTAAAAGGGCTTGGAATGCATTGTGACAGCACAGAGGTTAAGAGAAGCAAGGAACCATTGTGACCCAATGCTGGCTAACAATCTAATGATCCCTTGTGGCACCAGGGTGTATAAAAAGGGCCAGGGATGAATTGTGACAGCATGGGGCCCAATAGAAACAAGGAACCATTATGACACCATGGAGGCCAAGAATCAAATGATTCATTGTGACATCAAGTGGCCTAAAAGGGCATGGGATGCATTGTGACACCACAGGGGTTAAGAGAAGCAAGGAACCATTGTGACCCAATGTAGGCTAACAATCTAAGAATCCCTTTTGTCACCAGGGGGCGCAAAAGGACCACGGATGAACTCTGACAGCATGGGGAGCTATAGAAGCAAGGAACCATTATGACACCATGAAGGCCAAGAATCAAATGGTTCATTGTAAGACCAAGTGGCCTAAAAGGGCATGGGATGCATTGTGACACCACAGAGGTTAAGAGAAGCAAGGAACCATTGTGACCCAATGCAGGCTAACAATCTAATGATCCCTTGTGACACCAATGGGCCTAAAAGGGGCAGGGATGAATTGTTACAGCACGGGGACCAATAGAAGCAAGGATCTATTACGCCACCATGGAGGCCAAGAATCAAATAATTCATTGTGACATCAAGTGGCCTAAAAGGGCATGGGATGCATTGTGACAGCACAGGGGTTAAGAGAAGCAAGGATCCATTGTGACCCAATGGAGGCTAACAATCTAATGATCCCTTTTGACACCAGGGGGCCTAAAAGGGCAGGGATGTATTGTGAAAGCATGGGGCCCAATTAAAACCTGGTACAATTTCGCCACCATGGAGGCCAAGAATCAAATGATTCATTGTGACATCAAGTGGCCTCAAAGGGCTTGGGATGCATTGTGACACCACAGAGGTTAAGAGAAGCAAGGAACCATTGTGACCCAATGCAGGCTAACAATCTAATGATCCCTTGTGACACCAATGGGCCTAAAAGGGGCAGGGATGAATTGTTACAACACGGGGACCAATAGAAGCAAGGATCTATTATGCCACCATGGAGGCCAAGAATCAAATGATTCATTGTGACATCAAGTGGCCTAAAAGGGCATGGGATGCATTGTGACGGCACAGAGGTTAAGAGAAGCAAGGAACCATTGTGACCCAATGCAGGCTAACAATCTAATGATCCCCTGTGGCACCAGGGGGTATAAAAAGGGCCAGGGATGGATTGTTACAGCACGGGGACCAATAGAAGCAAGGATCTATTATGCCACCGTGGAGGCCAAGAATCAAATGATTCATTGTGACATCAAGTGGCCTAAAAGGGCATGGGATGCATTGTGACACCACAGGGGTTAAGAGAAGCAAGGAACCATTGTGACCCAATGCAGGCTAACAATCTAAGAATCCCTTTTGACACCAGGGGCGCAAAAGGACCATGAATGAACTCTGACAGCATGGGGAGCTATAGAAGCAAGGAACAATTATGACACCATGAAGGCCAAGAATCAAATGGTTCATTGTAAGACCAAGTGGCCTAAAAGGGCTTGGAATGCATTGTGACACAACAGAGGTTAAGAGAAGCAAGGAACCATTGTGACCCAATGCAGGCTAACAATCTAATGATCCCTTGTGGCACCAGGGGGTATAAAAAGGGCCAGGGATGGATTGTTACAGCACGGGGACCAATAGAAGCAAGGATCTATTATGCCACCGTGGAGGCCAAGAATCAAATGATTCATTGTGACATCAAGTGGCCTAAAAGGTCATGGGATGCATTGTGACACCACAGGGGTTAAGAGAAGCAAGGATCCATTGTGACCCAATGGAGGCTAACAATCTAATAATCCCTTTTGACACCAATGGGCCTAAAAGGGGCAGGGATGTATTGTGAAAGCATGGGGACCAATGAAATCCTGGTACAATTACGCCACCATGGAGGCCAAGAATCAAATGATTCATTGTGACATCAAGTGGCCTAAAAGGGCATGGGATGCATTGTGACACCACAGGGGTTAAGAGAAGCAAGGAACCATTGTTACTTAATGCAGGCTAACAATCTAAGAATCCCTTTTGACACCAGGGGGGGCAAAAGGGCCACGGATGGACTCTGACAGCATGGGGAACTATAGAAGCAAGGAACCATTATGACACCATGAAGGCCAAGAATCAAATGGTTCATTGCGACATCAAGTGGCCTAAAAGGGCATGGGATGCATTGTGACAGCACAGGGGTTAAGAGAAGCAAGGATCCATTGTGACCCAATGGAGGCTAATAATCCCAGGATCCCATTTGACACCAGGGGGGGGAATAGGGCCAGGGATGAATTGTGACAGCATGGGGCCCAATAGAAACAAGGAACCATTATGACACCATGGAGGCCAAGAATCAAATGATTCATTGTGACATCAAGTGGCCTAAAAGGGCATGGGATGCATTGTGACACCATAGGGGTTAAGAGAAGCAAGGAACCATTGTGACCCAATGCAGGCTAACAATCTAAGGATCCCTTTTGACACCAGGGGGCGTAAAAGGTCCAGGGATGAATTGTGACAGCATGGAGCCCAATAGAAGCAAGGAAGCATTATGACACCATGGAGGCCAAGAATCAAATGATTCATTGTGACATCAAGTGGCCTAAAAGGGCATGGGATGCATTGTGACACCACAGAGTTTAAGAGAAGCAAGGAATCATTGTGACCCAATGCAGGCTAACAATCTAATGATCCCTTGTGGCACCAGGGGGTATAAAAAGGGCCAGGGATGGATTGTTACAGCACGGGGACCAATAGAAGCAAGGATCTATTATGCCACCGTGGAGGCCAAGAATCAAATGATTCATTGTGACATCAAGTGGCCTAAAAGGGCATGGGATGCATTGTGACAGCACAGGGGTTAAGAGAGGCAAGGATCCATTGTGACCCAATGGAGGCTAACAATCTAATAATCCCTTTTGACACCAATGGGCCTAAAAGGGGCAGGGATGTATTGTGAAAGCATGGGGCCCAATGAAAACCTGGTACAATTACGCCACCATGGAGGCCAAGAATCAAATGATTCATTGTGACATCAAGTGGCCTAAAAGGGCATGGGATGCATTATGACACCACAGGAGTTAAGAGAACCAAGGAACCATTGTGACCCAATGCAGGCTAACAATCTAAGAATCCCTTGTGACACCAGGGGGCGCAAAAGGGCCACGGATGGACTCTGACAGCATGGGGACCTATAGAAGCAAGGAACCATTATGACACCATGAAGGCCAAGAATCAAATGGTTCATTGTGACATCAAGTGGCCTAAAAGGGCTTGGAATGCATTGTGACAGCACAGAGGTTAAGAGAAGCAAGGAACCATTGTGACCCAATGCAGGCTAACAATCTAATGATCCCTTGTGGCACCGGGGGGTATAAAAAGGGCTAGGGATGGATTGTTACAGCACGGGGACCAATAGAAGCAAGGATCTATTATGCCACCATGGAGGCCAAGAATCAAATGATTCATTGTGACATCAAGTGGCCTAAAAGGGCATGGGATGCATTGTGACACCACAGAGGTTAAGAGAAGCAAGGAACCATTGTGACCCAATGCAGGCTAACAATCTAATGATCCCTTGTGACACCAATGGGCCTAAAAGGGGCAGGGATGAATTGTTACTACACGGGGACCAATAGAAGCAAGGATCTATTATGCCACCATGGAGGCCAAGAATCAAATGATTCATTGTGACATCAAGTGGCCTAAAAGGGCATGGGATGCATTGTGACAGCACAGAGGTTAAGAGAAGCAAGGAACCATTGTGACCCAATGCAGGCTAACAATCTAATGATCCCTTGTGGCACCAGGGGGTATAAAAAGGGCCAGGGATGGATTGTTACAGCACGGGGACCAATGGAAGCAAGGATCTATTAAGCCACCGTGGAGGCCAAGAATCAAATGATTCATTGTGACATCAAGTGGCCTAAAAGGGCATGGGATGCATTGTGACACCACAGAGGTTAAGAGAACCAAGGATCCATTGTGACCCAACGTAGGCTAACAATCTAATGATCCCTTGTGGCACCAATGGGCCTAAAAGGGGCAGGGATGTATTGTGAAAGTATGGGGCCCAATTAAAACCTGGTACAATTACGCCACCATGGAGGCCAAGAATCAAATGATTCATTGTGACATCAAGTGGCCTAAAAGGGCATGGGATGCATTGTGACACCACAGGGGTTAAGAGAAGCAAGGAACCATTGTGACCCAATGTAGGCTAACAATCTAAGAATCCCTTATGACACCAGGGGGCGCAAAAGGACCACGGATGAACTCTGACAGCATGGGGAGCTATAGAAGCAAGGAACAATTATGACACCATGAAGGCCAAGAATCAAATGGTTCATTGTAAGACCAAGTGGCCTAAAAGGGCTTGGAATGCATTGTGACACCACAGAGGTTAAGAGAAGCTAGGAACCATTGTGACCCAATGCAGGCTAACAATCTAATGATCCCTAGTGACACCAATGGGCCTAAAAGGGCCAGGGATGGATTGTTACAGCACGGGGACCAATAGAAGCAAGGATCTATTATGCCACCATGGAGGCCAAGAATCAAATAATTCATTGTGACATCAAGTGGCCTAAAAGGCATGGGATGCATTGTGACAGCACAGAGGTTAAGAGAAGCAAGGAAACATTGTGACCCAATGCAGGCTAACAATCTAATGATCCCTTGTGGCACCAGGGGGTATAAAAAGGGCCAGGGATGGATTGTTACAGCACGGGGACCAATGGAAGCAAGGATCTATTATGCCACCGTGGAGGCCAAGAATCAAATGATTCATTGTGACATCAAGTGGCCTAAAAGGGCATGGGATGCATTGTGACACCACAGGGGTTAAGAGAAGCAAGGAACCATTGTGACCCAATGTAGGCTAACAATCTAAGAATCCCTTTTGACACCAGGGGGCGCAAAAGGACCACGGATGAACTCTGACAGCATGGGGAGCTATAGAAGCAAGGAACCATTATGACACCATGAAGGCCAAGAATCAAATGGTTCATTGTAAGACCAAGTGGCCTAAAAGGGCTTGGAATGCATTGTGACACCACAGAGGTTAAGAGAAGCAAGGAACCATTGTGACCCAATGCAGGCTAACAATCTAATGATCCCTAGTGACACCAATGGGCCTAAAAGGGCCAGGGATGGATTGTTACAGCACGGGGACCAATAGAAGCAAGGATCTATTATGCCACCATGGAGGCCAAGAATCAAATAATTCATTGTGACATCAAGTGGCCTAAAAGGGCATGGGATGCATTGTGACAGCACAGGGGTTAAGAGAAGCAAGGATCCATTGTGACCCAATGGAGGCTAACAATCTAATGATCCCTTTTGACACCAATGGGCCTAAAAAGTGCAGGGATGTATTGTGAAATCATGGGGCCCAATGAAAACCTGGTACAATTTCGCCACCATGGAGGCCAAGAATCAAATGATTCATTGTGACATCAAGTGGCCTAAAAGGGCATGGGATGCATTGTGACAGCACAGGGGTTAAGAGAAGCAAGGAACCATTGTGACCCAATGTAGGCTAACAATCTAAGAATCCCTTTTGACACCAGGGGGCGCAAAAGGACCACGGATGAACTCTGACAGCATGGGGAGCTATAGAAGCAAGGAACCATTATGACACCATGAAGGCCAAGAATCAAATGGTTCATTGTAAGACCAAGTGGCCTAAAAGGGCTTGGAATGAATTGTGACACCACAGAGGTTAAGAGAAGCAAGGAACCATTGTGACCCAATGCAGGCTAACAATCTAATGATCCCTTGTGGCACCAGGGTGTATAAAAAGGGCCAGGGATGGATTGTTACAGCACGGGGACCAATAGAAGCAAGGATCTATTATGCCACCGTGGAGGCCAAGAATCAAATGATTCATTGTGACATCAAGTGGCCTAAAAGGGCATGGGATGCATTGTGACACCACAGAGGTTAAGAGAAGCAAGGAACCATTGTGACCCAATGCAGGCTAACAATCTAATGATCCCTTGTGACACCAGGGGGCGCAAAAGGGCCACGGATGGACTCTGACAGCATGGGGACCTATAGAAGCAAGGAACCATTATGACACCATGAAGGCCAAGAATCAAATGGTTCATTGTGACATCAAGTGGCCTAAAAGGGCATGGGATGCATTGTGACAGCACAGGGGTTAAGAGAAGCAAGGATCCATTGTGACCCAATAGAGGCTAATAATCCCAGGATCCCATTTGACACCAGGGGGGGGAATAGGGCCAGGGATGGATTGTGACAGCATGGGGCCCAATAGAAACAAGGAACCATTATGACACCATGGGACCCAAGAATCAAATGATTCATTGTGACATCAAGTGGCCTAAAAGGGCATGGGATACATTGTGACACCACAGGGGTTAAGAGAAGCAAGGAACCATTGTGACCCAATGCAGGCTAACAATCTAAGAATCCCTTGTGACACCAGGGGGCGCAAAAGGTCCAGGGATGAATTGTGACAGCATGGAGCCCAATAGAAACAAGGAAGCATTATGACACCATGGAGGCCAAGAATCAAATGATTCATTGTGACATCAAGTGGCCTAAAAGGGCATGGGATGCATTGTGACACCACAGAGGTTAAGAGAAGCAAGGAATCATTGTGACCCAATGCAGGCTAACAATCTAATGATCCCTTGTGGCACCAGGGCGTATAAAAAGGGCCAGGGATGGATTGTTACAGCACGGGGACCAATAGAAGCAAGGATCAATTATGCCACCGTGGAGGCCAAGAATCAAATGATTCATTGTGACATCAAGTGGCCTAAAAGGGCATGGGATGCATTGTGACAGCACAGGGGTTAAGAGAGGCAAGGATCCATTGTGACCCAATGGAGGCTAACAATCTAATAATCCCTTTTGACACCAATGGGCCTAAAAGGGGCAGGGATGTATTGTGAAAGCATGGGGCCCAATGAAAACCTGGTACAATTACGCCACCATGGAGGCCAAGAATCAAATGATTCATTGTGACATCAAGTGGCCTAAAAGGGCATGGGATGCATTGTGACACCACAGGAGTTAAGAGAACCAAGGAACCATTGTGACCCAATGCAGGCTAACAATCTAAGAATCCCTTGTGACACCAGGGGGCGCAAAAGGGCCACGGATGGACTCTGACAGCATGGGGACCTATAGAAGCAAGGAACCATTATGACACCATGAAGGCCAAGAATCAAATGGTTCATTGTGACATCAAGTGGCCTAAAAGGGCTTGGAATGCATTGTGACAGCACAGAGGTTAAGAGAAGCAAGGAACCATTGTGACCCATTGCAGGCAAACAATCTAATGATCCCTTGTGGCACCGGGGGGTATAAAAAGGACCAGGGATGGATTGTTACAGCACGGGGACCAATAGAAGCAAGGATCTATTATGCCACCATGGAGGCCAAGAATCAAATGATTCATTGTGACATCAAGTGGCCTAAAAGGGCATGGGATGCATTGTGACACCACAGAGGTTAAGAGAAGCAAGGAAGCATTGTGACCCAATGCAGGCTAACAATCTAATGATCCCTTGTGACACCAATGGGCCTAAAAGGGGCAGGGATGAATTGTTACAACACGGGGACCAATAGAAGCAAGGATCTATTATGCCACCATGGAGGCCAAGAATCAAATGATTCATTGTGACATCAAGTGGCCTAAAAGGGCATGGGATGCATTGTGACAGCACAGAGGTTAAGAGAAGCAAGGATCCATTGTGACCCAATGTAGGCTAACAATCTAATGATCCCTTGTGGCACCAATGGGCCTAAAAGGGGCAGGGATATATTGTGAAAGTATGGGGCCCAATTAAAACCTGGTACAATTACGCCACCATGGAGGCCAAGAATCAAATGATTCATTGTGACATCAAGTGGCCTAAAAGGGCATGGGATGCATTGTGACACCACAGGGGTTAAGAGAAGCAAGGAACCATTGTGACCCAATGTAGGCTAACAATCTAAGAATCCCTTTTGACACCAGGGGGCGCAAAAGGACCACGGATGAACTCTGACAGCATGGGGAGCTATAGAAGCAAGGAACCATTATGACACCATGAAGGCCAAGAATCAAATGGTTCATTGTAAGACCAAGTGGCCTAAAAGGGCTTGGAATGCATTGTGACACCACAGAGGTTAAGAGAAGCAAGGAACCATTGTGACCCAATGCAGGCTAACAATCTAATGATCCCTAGTGACACCAATGGGCCTAAAAGGGCCAGGGATGGATTGTTACAGCACGGGGACCAATAGAAGCAAGGATCTATTTTGCCACCATGGAGGCCAAGAATCAAATAATTCATTGTGACATCAAGTGGCCTAAAAGGGCATGGGATGCATTGTGACACCACAGAGGTTAAGAGAAGCAAGGAACCATTGTGACCCAATGCAGGCTAACAATCTAATGATCCCTTGTGACACCAATGGGCCTAAAAGGGGCAGGGATGAATTGTTACAACACGGGGACCAATAGAAGCAAGGATCTATTATGCCACCATGGAGGCCAAGAATCAAATGATTCATTGTGACATCAAGTGGCCTAAAAGGGCATGGGATGCATTGTGACACCACAGAGGTTAAGAGAAGCAAGGAACCATTGTGACCCAATGCAGGCTAACAATCTAAGAATCCCTTTTGACACCAGGGGGCGCAAAAGGACCACGGATGAACTCTGACCGCATGGGGAGCTATAGAAGCAAGGAACCATTATCACACCATGAAGGCCAAGAATCAAATGGTTCATTGTAAGACCAAGTGGCCTAAAAGGGCTTGGAATGCATTGTGACAGCACAGAGGTTAAGAGAAGCAAGGAATCATTGTGACCCAATGCAGGCTAACAATCTAATGATCCCTTGTGGCACCAGGGGGTATAAAAAGGGCCAGGGATGGATTGTTACAGCACGGGGACCAATAGAAGCAAGGATCTATTATGCCACCGTGGAGGCCAAGAATCAAATGATTCATTGTGACATCAAGTGGCCTAAAAGGGCATGGGATGCATTGTGACACCACAGGGGTTAAGAGAACCATGGAACCATTTTTACTCAATGCAGGCTAACAATCTAAGAATCCCTTGTGACACCAGGGGGCGCAAAAGGGCCACGGATGGACTCTGACAGCATGGGGACCTATAGAAGCAAGGAACCATTATGACACCATGAAGGCCAAGAATCAAATGGTTCATTGTGACATCAAGTGGCCTAAAAGGGCATGGGATGCATTGTGACAGCACAGGGGTTAAGAGAAGCAAGGATCCATTGTGACCCAATAGAGGCTAATAATCCCAGGATCCCATTTGACACCAGGGGGGGGAATAGGGCCAGGGATGGATTGTGACAGCATGGGGCCCAATAGAAACAAGGAACCATTATGACACCATGGAACCCAAGAATCAAATGATTCATTGTGACATCAAGTGGCCTAAAAGGGCATGGGATACATTGTGACACCACAGGGGTTAAGAGAAGCAAGGAACCATTGTGACCCAAAGCAGGCTAACAATCTAAGAATCCCATTTGACACCAGGGGCCGTAAAAGGTCCAGGGATGAATTGTGACAGCATGGAGCCCAATAGAAACAAGGAAGCATTATGACACCATGGAGGCCAAGAATCAAATGATTCATTGTGACATCAAGTGGCCTAAAAGGGCATGGGATGCATTGTGACACCACAGAGGTTAAGAGAAGCAAGGAATCATTGTGACGCAATGCAGGCTAACAATCTAATGATCCCTTGTGGCACCAGGGGGAAAAAAAAGGGCCAGGGATGGATTGTTACAGCACGGGGACCAATAGAAGCAAGGATCAATTATGCCACCGTGGAGGCCAAGAATCAAATGATTCATTGTGACATCAAGTGGCCTAAAAGGGCATGGGATGCATGGTGACAGCACAGGGGTTAAGAGAAGCAAGGATCCATTGTGACCCAATGGAGGCTAACAATCTAATAATCCCTTTTGACACCAATGGGCCTAAAAGGGGCAGGGATGTATTGTGAAAGCATGGGGCCCAATGAAAACCTGGTACAATTACGCCACCATGGAGGCCAAGAATCAAATGATTCATTGTGACATCAAGTGGCCTAAAAGGGCATGGGATGCATTGTGACACCACAGGAGTTAAGAGAACCAAGGAACCATTGTGACCCAATGCAGGCTAACAATCTAAGAATCCCTTGTGACACCAGGGGGCGCAAAAGGGCCACGGATGGACTCTGACAGCATGGGGACCTATAGAAGCAAGGAACCATTATGACACCATGAAGGCCAAGAATCAAATGGTTCATTGTGACATCAAGTGGCCTAAAAGGGCTTGGAATGCATTGTGACAGCACAGAGGTTAAGAGAAGCAAGGAACCATTGTGACCCATTGCAGGCAAACAATCTAATGATCCCTTGTGGCACCGGGGGGTATAAAAAGGACCAGGGATGGATTGTTACAGCACGGGGACCAATAGAAGCAAGGATCTATTATGCCACCATGGAGGCCAAGAATCAAATGATTCATTGTGACATCAAGTGGCCTAAAAGGGCATGGGATGCATTGTGACACCACAGAGGTTAAGAGAAGCAAGGAAGCATTGTGACCCAATGCAGGCTAACAATCTAATGATCCCTTGTGACACCAATGGGCCTAAAAGGGGCAGGGATGAATTGTTACAACACGGGGACCAATAGAAGCAAGGATCTATTATGCCACCATGGAGGCCAAGAATCAAATGATTCATTGTGACATCAAGTGGCCTAAAAGGGCATGGGATGCATTGTGACAGCACAGAGGTTAAGAGAAGCAAGGATCCATTGTGACCCAATGTAGGCTAACAATCTAATGATCCCTTGTGGCACCAATGGGCCTAAAAGGGGCAGGGATATATTGTGAAAGTATGGGGCCCAATTAAAACCTGGTACAATTACGCCACCATGGAGGCCAAGAATCAAATGATTCATTGTGACATCAAGTGGCCTAAAAGGGCATGGGATGCATTGTGACACCACAGGGGTTAAGAGAAGCAAGGAACCATTGTGACCCAATGTAGGCTAACAATCTAAGAATCCCTTTTGACACCAGGGGGCGCAAAAGGACCACGGATGAACTCTGACAGCATGGGGAGCTATAGAAGCAAGGAACCATTATGACACCATGAAGGCCAAGAATCAAATGGTTCATTGTAAGACCAAGTGGCCTAAAAGGGCTTGGAATGCATTGTGACACCACAGAGGTTAAGAGAAGCAAGGAACCATTGTGACCCAATGCAGGCTAACAATCTAATGATCCCTAGTGACACCAATGGGCCTAAAAGGGCCAGGGATGGATTGTTACAGCACGGGGACCAATAGAAGCAAGGATCTATTTTGCCACCATGGAGGCCAAGAATCAAATAATTCATTGTGACATCAAGTGGCCTAAAAGGGCATGGGATGCATTGTGACACCACAGAGGTTAAGAGAAGCAAGGAACCATTGTGACCCAATGCAGGCTAACAATCTAATGATCCCTTGTGACACCAATGGGCCTAAAAGGGGCAGGGATGAATTGTTACAACACGGGGACCAATAGAAGCAAGGATCTATTATGCCACCATGGAGGCCAAGAATCAAATGATTCATTGTGACATCAAGTGGCCTAAAAGGGCATGGGATGCATTGTGACACCACAGAGGTTAAGAGAAGCAAGGAACCATTGTGACCCAATGCAGGCTAACAATCTAAGAATCCCTTTTGACACCAGGGGGCGCAAAAGGACCACGGATGAACTCTGACCGCATGGGGAGCTATAGAAGCAAGGAACCATTATCACACCATGAAGGCCAAGAATCAAATGGTTCATTGTAAGACCAAGTGGCCTAAAAGGGCTTGGAATGCATTGTGACAGCACAGAGGTTAAGAGAAGCAAGGAATCATTGTGACCCAATGCAGGCTAACAATCTAATGATCCCTTGTGGCACCAGGGGGTATAAAAAGGGCCAGGGATGGATTGTTACAGCACGGGGACCAATAGAAGCAAGGATCTATTATGCCACCGTGGAGGCCAAGAATCAAATGATTCATTGTGACATCAAGTGGCCTAAAAGGGCATGGGATGCATTGTGACACCACAGGGGTTAAGAGAACCATGGAACCATTTTTACTCAATGCAGGCTAACAATCTAAGAATCCCTTGTGACACCAGGGGGCGCAAAAGGGACACGGATGGACTCTGACAGCATGGGGACCTATAGAAGCAAGGAACCATTATGACACCATGAAGGCCAAGAATCAAATGGTTCATTGTGACATCAAGTGGCCTAAAAGGGCATGGGATGCATTGTGACAGCACAGGGGTTAAGAGAAGCAAGGATCCATTGTGACCCAATAGAGGCTAATAATCCCAGGATCCCATTTGACACCAGGGGGGGGAATAGGGCCAGGGATGGATTGTGACAGCATGGGGCCCAATAGAAGCAAGGATCTATTATGCCACCGTGGAGGCCAAGAATCAAATGATTCATTGTGACATCAAGTGGCCTAAAAGGGCATGGGATGCATTGTGACACCACAGGGGTTAAGAGAAGCAAGGAATCATTGTGACCCAATGCAGGCTAACAATCTAATGATCCCTTGTGGCACCAGGGGGTATAAAAAGGGCCAGGGATGGATTGTTACAGCACGGGGACCAATAGAAGCAAGGATCTATTATGCCACCGTGGAGGCCAAGAATCAAATGATTCATTGTGACATCAAGTGGCCTAAAAGGGCATGGGATGCATTGTGACACCACAGGGGTTAAGAGAAGCAAGGATCCATTGTGACCCAATGGAGGCTAACAATCTAATAATCCCTTTTGACACCAGGGGGGGGAATAGGGCCAGGGATGGATTGTGACAGCATGGGGCCCAATAGAAACAAGGAACCATTATGGCACCATGGAACCCAAGAATCAAATGATTCATTGTGACATCAAGTGGCCTAAAAGGGCATGGGATACATTGTGACACCACAGGGGTTAAGAGAAGCAAGGAACCATTGTGACCCAAAGCAGGCTAACAATCTAAGAATCCCATTTGACACCAGGGGCCGTAAAAGGTCCAGGGATGAATTGTGACAGCATGGAGCCCAATAGAAACAAGGAAGCATTATGACACCATGGAGGCCAAGAATCAAATGATTCATTGTGACATCAAGTGGCCTAAAAGGGCATGGGATGCATTGTGACACCACAGAGGTTAAGAGAAGCAAGGAATCATTGTGACCCAATGCAGGCTAACAATCTAATGATCCCTTGTGGCACCAGGGGGTATAAAAAGGGCCAGGGATGGATTGTTACAGCACGGGGACCAATAGAAGCAAGGATCAATTATGCCACCGTGGAGGCCAAGAATCAAATGATTCATTGTGACATCAAGTGGCCTAAAAGGGCATGGGATGCATTGTGACAGCACAGGGGTTAAGAGAAGCAAGGATCCATTGTGACCCAATGGAGGCTAACAATCTAATAATCCCTTTTGACACCAATGGGCCTAAAAGGGGCAGGGATGTATTGTGAAAGCATGGGGCCCAATGAAAACCTGGTACAATTCCGCCACCATGGAGGCCAAGAATCAAATGATTCATTGTGACATCAAGTGGCCTAAAAGGGCATGGGATGCATTGTGACACCACAGAGGTTAAGAGAAGCAAGGAAGCATTGTGACCCAATGCAGGCTAACAATCTAATGATAGCTTGTGACACCAATGGGCCTAAAAGGGGCAGGGATGAATTGTTACAACACGGGGACCAATAGAAGCAAGGATCTATTATGCCACCATGGAGGCCAAGAATCAAATGATTCATTGTGACATCAAGTGGCCTAAAAGGGCATGGGATGCATTGTGACACCACAGAGGTTAAGAGAAGCAAGGAACCATTGTGACCCAATGCAGGCTAACAATCTAAGAATCCCATTTGACACCAGGGGCCGTAAAACGTCCAGGGATGAATTGTGACAGCATGGAGCCCAATAGAAACAAGGAAGCATTATGACACCATGGAGGCCAAGAATCAAATGATTCATTGTGACATCAAGTGGCCTAAAAGGGCATGGGATGCATTGTGACACCCAGAGGTTAAGAGAAGCAAGGAATCATTGTGACCCAATGCAGGCTAACAATCTAATGATCCCTTGTGGCACCAGGGGGTATAAAAAGGGCCAGGGATGGATTGTTACAGCACGGGGACCAATAGAAGCAAGGATCTATTATGCCACCGTGGAGGCCAAGAATCAAATGATTCATTGTGACATCAAGTGGCCTAAAAGGGCATGGGATGCATTGTGACAGCACAGGGGTTAAGAGAGGCAAGGATCCATTGTGACCCAATGGAGGCTAACAATCTAATAATCCCTTGTGGCACCAATGGGCCTAAAAGGGGCAGGGATGTATTGTGAAAATATGGGGCCCAATTAAAACCTGGTACAATTACGCCACCATGGAGGCCAAGAATCAAATGATTCATTGTGACATCAAGTGGCCTAAAAGGGCATGGGATGCATTGTGACACCACAGGGGTTAAGAGAAGCAAGGAACCATTGTGACCCAATGTAGGCTAACAATCTAAGAATCCCTTTTGACACCAGGGGGCGCAAAAGGACCACGGATGAACTCTGACAGCATGGGAAGCTATAGAAGCAAGGAACCATTAAGACACCATGAAGGCCAAGAATCAAATGGTTCATTGTAAGACCAAGTGGCCTAAAAGGGCTTGGAATGCATTGTGACAGCACAGAGGTTAAGAGAAGCAAGGAACCATTGTGACCCAATGCAGGCTAACAATCTAATGATCCCTAGTGACACCAATGGGCCTAAAAGGGCCAGGGATGGATTGTTACAGCACGGGGACCAATAGAAGCAAGGATCTATTATGCCACCATGGAGGCCAAGAATCAAATAATTCATTGTGACATCAAGTGGCCTAAAAGGGCATGGGATGCATTGTGACAGCACAGGGGTTAAGAGAAGCAAGGATCCATTGTGACCCAATGGAGGCTAACAATCTAATAATCCCTTTTGACACCAATGGGCCTAAAAGGGGCAGGGATGTATTGTGAAAGCATGGGGCCCAATGAAAACCTGGTACAATTTCGCCACCATGGAGGCCAAGAATCAAATGATTCATTGTGACATCAAGTGGCCTAAAAGGGCATGGGATGCATTGTGACACCACAGGGGTTAAGAGAAGCAAGGAACCATTGTGACCCAATGTAGGCTAACAATCTAAGAATCCCTTTTGACACCAGGGGGCGCAAAAGGACCACGGATGAACTCTGACAGCATGGGGAGCTATAGAAGCAAGGAACCATTATGACACCATGAAGGCCAAGAATCAAATGGTTCATTGTAAGACCAAGTGGCCTAAAAGGGCTTGGAATGCATTGTGACACCACAGAGGTTAAGAGAAGCAAGGAACCATTGTGACCCAATGCAGGCTAACAATCTAATGATCCCTTGTGGCACCAGGGGGTATAAAAAGGGCCAGGGATAGATTGTTACAGCACGGGGACCAATAGAAGCAAGGATCTATTATGCCACCGTGGAGGCCAAGAATCAAATGATTCATTGTGACATCAAGTGGCCTAAAAGGGCATGGGATGCATTGTGACAGCACCGGCGTTAAGAGAAGCAAGGATCCATTGTGACCCAATGTTGGCTAACAATCTAATGATCCCTTTTGACACCAATGGGCCTAAAAGGGGCAGGGATGTATTGTGAAAGCATGGGGCCCAATTAAAACCTGGTACAATTACGCCACCATGGAGGCCAAGAATCAAATGATTCATTGTGACATCAAGTGGCCTAAAAGGGCATGGGATGCATTGTGACACCACAGGGGTTAAGAGAACCAAGGAACCATTGTTTCCCAATGCAGGCTAACAATCTAAGAATCCCTTGTGACACCAGGGGGCGCAAAAGGGCCACGGATGGACTCTGACAGCATGGGGACCTATGGAAGCAAGGAACCATTATGACACCATGAAGGCCAAGAATCAAATGGTTCATTGTAAGACCAAGTGGCCTAAAAGGGCTTGGAATGCATTGTGACAGCACAGAGGTTAAGAGAAGCAAGGAACCATTGTGACCCAATGCAGGCTAACAATCTAATGATCCCTTGTGGCACCAGGGGGTATAAGAAGGGCCAGGGATGAATTGTGACAGCATGGGGCCCAATAGAAACAAGGAACCATTATGACACCATGGAGGCCAAGAATCAAATGATTCATTGTGACATCAAGTGGCCTAAAAGGGCATGGGATGCATTGTGACACCACAGAGGTTAAGAGAAGCAAGGAACCATTGTGACCCATTGCAGGCTAACAGTCTAATGATCCCTAGTGACACCAATGGGCCTAAAAGGGCCAGGGATGGATTGTTACAGCACGGGGACCAATGGAAGCAAGGATCTATTATGCCACCATGGAGGCCAAGAATCAAATAATTCATTGTGACATCAAGTGGCCTAAAAGGGCATGGGATGCATTGTGACAGCACAGGCGTTAAGAGAAGCAAGGATCCATTGTGACCCAATGCAGGCTAACAATCTAATGATCCCTTTTGACACCAATGGGCCTAAAAGGGGCTGGGATGTATTGTGAAAGCATGGGGCCCAATTAAAACCTGGTACAATTACGCCACCATGGAGGCCAAGAATCAAATGATTCATTGTGACATCAAGTGGCCTAAAAGGGCATGGGATGCATTGTGACACCACAGGGGTTAAGAGAAGCAAGGATCCATTGTGAGCCAATGGAGGCTGACAATCTAATAATCCCTTTTGACACCAATGGGCCTAAAAGGGGCAGGGATGTATTGTGAAAGCATGGGGCCCAATGAAAACCTGGCACAATTACGCCACCATGGAGGCCAAGAGTCATATGATTCATTGTGACATCAAGTGGCCTAAAAGGGCATGGGATGCATTGTGACACCACAGGGGTTAAGAGAACCAAGGAACCATTGTTACCCAATGCAGGCTAACAATCTAAGAATCCCTTGTGACACCAGGGGGCGCAAAAGGGCCACGGATGGACTCTGACATCATGGGGACCTATGGAAACAAGGAACCATTATGACACCATGAAGGCCAAGAATCAAATGGTTCATTGTAAGACCAAGTGGCCTAAAAGGGCTTGGAATGCATTGTGACACCACAGAGGTTAAGAGAAGCAAGGAACCATTGTGACCCAATGCAGGCTAACAATCTAATGATCCCTTGTGGCACCAGGGGGTATAAAAAGGGCCAGGGATGAATTGTGACAGCATGGGGCCCAATAGAAACAAGGAACCATTATGACACCATGGAGGCCAAGAATCAAATGATTCATTGTGACATCAAGTGGCCTAAAAGGGCATGGGATGCTTTGTGACACCACAGGGGTTAAGAGAAGCAAGGAACCATTGTGACCCCATGTAGGCTAACAATCTAAGAATCCCTTTTGACACCAGGGGGCGCAAAAGGTCCACGGATGAACTCTGACAGCATGGGGAGCTATAGAAGCAAGGAACCATTATGACACCATGAAGGCCAAGAATCAAATGGTTCATTGTAAGACCAAGTGGCCTAAAAGGGCATGGGATGCATTGTGACACCACAGAGGTTAAGAGAAGCAAGGAACCATTGTGACCCAATGCAGGCTAACAATCTAATGATCCCTTGTGGCACCAGGGGGTATAAAAAGGGCCAGGGATGGATTGTTACAGCACGGGGACCAATAGAAGCAAGGATCTATTATGCCACCGTGGAGGCCAAGAATCAAATGATTCATTGTGACATCAAGTGGCCTAAAAGGGCATGGGATGCATTGTGACAGCACAGGGGTTAAGAGAGGCAAGGATCCATTGTGACCCAATGGAGGCTAACAATCTAATAATCCCTTTTGACACCAATGGGCCTAAAAGGGGCAGGGATGTATTGTGAAAGCATGGGGCCCAATGAAAACCTGGTACAATTACGCCACCATGGAGGCCAAGAATCAAATGGTTCATTGTGACATCAAGTGGCCTAAAAGGGCATGGGATGCATTGTGACACCACAGGGGTTAAGAGAACCAAGGAACCATTGTTTCCCAATGCAGGCTAACAATCTAAGAATCCCTTGTGACACCAGGGGGCGCAAAAGGGCCACGGATGGACTCTGACAGCATGGGGACCTATGGAAGCAAGGAACCATTATGACACCATGAAGGCCAAGAATCAAATGGTTCATTGTAAGACCAAGTGGCCTAAAAGGGCTTGGAATGCATTGTGACAGCACAGAGGTTAAGAGAAGCAAGGAACCATTGTGACCCAATGCAGGCTAACAATCTAATGATCCCTTGTGGCACCAGGGGGTATAAAAAAGGCCAGGGATGAATTGTGACAGCATGGGGCCCAATAGAAACAAGGAACCATTATGACACCATGGAGGCCAAGAATCAAATGATTCATTGTGACATCAAGTGGCCTAAAAGTGCATGGGATGCATTGTGACACCACAGAGGTTAAGAGAAGCAAGGAACCATTGTGACCCATTGCAGGCTAACAGTCTAATGATCCCTAGTGACACCAATGGGCCTAAAAGGGCCAGGGATGGATTGTTACAGCACGGGGACCAATGGAAGCAAGGATCTATTATGCCACCATGGAGGCCAAGAATCAAATAATTCATTGTGACATCAAGTGGCCTAAAAGGGCATGGGATGCATTGTGACAGCACAGGCGTTAAGAGAAGCAAGGATCCATTGTGACCCAATGCAGGCTAACAATCTAATGATCCCTTTTGACACCAATGGGCCTAAAAGGGGCAGGGATGTATTGTGAAAGCATGGGGCCCAATTAAAACCTGGTACAATTACGCCACCATGGAGGCCAAGAATCAAATGATTCATTGTGACATCAAGTGGCCTAAAAGGGCATGGGATGCATTGTGACACCACAGGGGTTAAGAGAATCAAGGATCCATTGTGAGCCAATGGAGGCTGACAATCTAATAATCCCTTTTGACACCAATGGGCCTAAAAGGGGCAGGGATGTATTGTGAAAGCATGGGGCCCAATGAAAACCTGGCACAATTACGCCACCATGGAGGCCAAGAGTCATATGATTCATTGTGACATCAAGTGGCCTAAAAGGGCATGGGATGCATTGTGACACCACAGGGGTTAAGAGAACCAAGGAACCATTGTTACCCAATGCAGGCTAACAATCTAAGAATCCCTTGTGACACCAGGGGGCGCAAAAGGGCCACGGATGGACTCTGACATCATGGGGACCTATGGAAACAAGGAACCATTATGACACCATGAAGGCCAAGAATCAAATGGTTCATTGTAAGACCAAGTGGCCTAAAAGGGCTTGGAATGCATTGTGACAGCACAGAGGTTAAGAGAAGCAAGGAACCATTGTGACCCAATGCAGGCTAACAATCTAATGATCCCTTGTGGCACCAGGGGGTATAAAAAGGGCCAGGGATGAATTCTGACAGCATGGGGCCCAATAGAAACAAGGAACCATTATGACACCATGGAGGCCAAGAATCAAATGATTCATTGTGACATCAAGTGGCCTAAAAGGGCATGGGATGCATTGTGACACCACAGGGGTTAAGAGAAGCAAGGAACCATTGTGACCCAATGTAGGCTAACAATCTAAGAATCCCTTTTGACACCAGGGGGCGCAAAAGGTCCACGGATGAACTCTGACAGCATGGGGAGCTATAGAAGCAAGGAACCATTATGACACCATGAAGGCCAAGAATCAAATGGTTCATTGTAAGACCAAGTGGCCTAAAAGGGCATGGGATGCATTGTGACACCACAGAGGTTAAGAGAAGCAAGGAACCATTGTGACCCAATGCAGGCTAACAATCTAATGATCCCTTATGACACCAAAGGGCCTAAAAGGGCCAGGGATGGTTTGTTACAGCACGGGGACCAATAGATGCAAGGATCTATTATGCCACCATGGAGGCCAAGAATCAAATGATTCATTGTGACATCAAGTGGCCTAAAAGGGCATGGGATGCATTGTGACAGCACAGGGGTTAAGAGAAGCAAGGATCCATTGTGACCCAATGGAGGCTAACAATCTAATGATCCCTTTTGACACCAATGGGCCTAAAAGGGCAGGGATGTATTGTGAAAGCATGGGGCCCAATGAAAACCTGGTACAATTTCGCCACCATGGAGGCCAAGAATCAAATGATTCATTGTGACATCAAGTGGCCTAAAAGGGCTTGGGATGCATTGTGACACCACAGAGGTTAAGAGAAGCAAGGAACCATTGTGACCCAATGCAGGCTAACAATCTAATGATCCCTTGTGACACCAATGGGCCTAAAAGGGGCAGGGATGAATTGTTACAACACGGGGACCAATAGAAGAAAGGATCTATTATGCCACCATGGAGGCCAAGAATGAAATGATTCATTGTGACATCAAGTGGCCTAAAAGAGCATGGGATGCATTGTGACACCACAGAGGTTAAGAGAAGCAAGGAACCATTGTGACCCAATGGAGGCTAACAATCTAATGATCCCTTGTGGCACCAGGGGGTATAAAAAGGGCCAGGGATGGATTGTTACAGCACGGGGACCAATAGAAGCAAGGATCTATTATGCCACCGTGGAGGCCAAGAATCAAATGATTCATTGTGACATCAAGTGGCCTAAAAGGGCATGGGATGCATTGTGACAGCACAGGCGTTAAGAGAAGCAAGGATCCATTGTGACCCAATGTAGGCTAACAATCTATTGATCCCTTTTGACACCAATGGGCCTAAAAGGGCAGGGATGTATTGTGAAAGCATGGGGCCCAATTAAAACCTGGTACAATTACGCCACCATTGAGGCCAAGAATCAAATGATTCATTGTGACATCAAGTGGCCTAAAAGGGCATGGGATGCATTGTGACACCACAGGGGTTAAGAGAAGCAAGGAACCATTGTGACCCAATGCAGGCTAACAATCTAAGAATCCCTTTTGACACCAGGGGCGCAAAAGGACCACGGATGAACTCTGACAGCATGGGGAGCTATAGAAACAAGGAACCATTATGACACCATGAAGGCCAAGAATCAAATGGTTCATTGTAAGACCAAGTGGCCTAAAAGGGCTTGGAATGCATTGTGACACCACAGAGGTTAAGAGAAGCAAGGAATCATTGTGACCCAATGCAGGCTAATAATCTAATGATCCCTTGTGGCACCAGGGGGTATAAAAAGGGCCATGGATGGATTGTTACAACACGGGGACCAATAGAAGCAAGGATCTATTATGCCACCGTGGAGGCCAAGAATCAAATGATTCATTGTGACATCAAGTGGCCTAAAAGGGCATGGGATGCATTGTGACACCACAGGGGTTAAGAGAAGCAAGGATCCATTGTGACCCAATGGAGGCTAACAATCTAATAATCCCTTTTGACACCAATGGGCCTAAAAGGGGCAGGGATGTATTGTGAAAGCATGGGGCCCAATGAAAACCTGGTACAATTACGCCACCATGGAGGCCAAGAATCAAATGATTCATTGTGACATCAAGTGGCCTAAAAGGGCATGGGATGCATTGTGACACCACAGGGGTTAAGAGAACCAAGGAACCATTGTGACCCAATGGAGGCTAATAATCCCAGGACCCCATTTGACACGAGGGGGGGGAATAGGGCCAGGGATGAATTGTGACAGCATGGGGCCCAATAGAAACAAGGAACCATTATGACACCATGGAGGCCAAGAATCAAATGATTCATTGTGACATCAAGTGGCCTAAAAGGGCATGGGATGCATTGTGACACCACAGGGGTTAAGAGAAGCAAGGAACCATTGTGACCCAATGCAGGCTAACAATCTAAGAATCCCATTTGACACCAGGGGGCGTAAAACGTCCAGGGATGAATTGTGACAGCATGGGGCCCAATAGAAACAAGGAAGCATTATGCCACCATGGAGGCCAAGAATCAAATGATTCATTGTGACATCAAGTGGCCTAAAAGGGCATGGGATGCATTGTGACACCACAGAGGTTAAGAGAAGCAAGGAATCATTGTGACCCAATGCAGGCTAACAATCTAATGATCCCTTGTGGCACCAGGGGGTATAAAAAGGGCCAGGGATGGTTTGTTACAGCACGGGGACCAATAGAAGCAAGGATCTATTATGCCACCGTGGAGGCCAAGAATCAAATGATTCATTGTGACATCAAGTGGCCTAAAAGGGCATGGGATGCATTGTGACACCACAGGGGTTAAGAGAGGCAAGGATCCATTGTGACCCAATGGAGGCTAACAATCTAATAATCCCTTTTGACACCAATGGGCCTAAAGGGGCAGGGATGTATTGTGAAAGTATGGGGCCCAATGAAAACCTGGTACAATTTCGCCACCATGGAGGCCAAGAATCAAATGATTCATTGTGACATCAAGTGGCCTAAAAGGGCATGGGATGCATTGTGACACCACAGGAGTTAAGAGAACCAAGGAACCATTGTGACCCAATGCAGGCTAACAATCTAAGAATCCCTTGTGACACCAGGGGGCGCAAAAGGGCCACGGATGGACTCTGACAGCATGGGGACCTATAGAAGCAAGGAACCATTATGACACCATGAAGGCCAAGAATCAAATGGTTCATTGTGACATCAAGTGGCCTAAAAGGGCTTGGAATGCATTGTGACAGCACAGAGGTTAAGAGAAGCAAGGAACCATTGTGACCCAATGCAGGCTAACAATCTAATGATCCCTTGTGACACCAATGGGCCTAAAAGGGCCAGGGATGAATTGCGAAAGCATGGGGCCCAAGTAAAACCTGGTACAATTATGCCACCATGGAGGCCAAGAATCAAATGATTCATTGTGACATCAAGTGGCCTAAAAGGGCATGGGATGCATTGTGACACCACAGGGGTTAAGAGAAGCAAGGAACCATTGTGACCCAATGCAGGCTAACAATCTAAGAATCCCTTTTGACACCAGGGGGCGCAAAAGGACCACGGATGAACTCTGACAGCATGGGGAGCTATAGAAGCAAGGAACCATTATGACACCATGAAGGCCAAGAATCAAATGGTTCATTGTGACATCAAGTGGCCTAAAAGGGCTTGGAATGCATTGTGACACCACAGAGGTTAAGAGAAGCAAGGATCCATTGTGACCCAATGCAGGCTAACAATCTAATGATCCGTTGTGGCACCAGGGTGTATAAAAAGGGCCAGGGATGGATTGTTACAGCATGGGGACCAATAGAAGCAAGGATCTATTATGCCACCATGGAGGCCAAGAATCAAATGATTCATTGTGACATCAAGTGGCCTAAAAGGGCATGGGATGCATTGTGACAGCACAGGGGTTAAGAGAAGCAAGGAACCATTGTGATCCAATGCAGGCTAACAATCTAAGAATCCCTTTTGACACCAGGGGCCGTAAAAGGGTCAGGGATGAATTGTGACAGCATGGGGCCCATTAGAATCAAGGAACCCTTATCACACCATGAAGGCCAAGAATCAAATGGTTCATTGTAAGACCAAGTGGCCTAAAAGGGCATGGAATGCATTGTGACACCACAGAGGTTAAGAGAAGCAAGGAACCATTGTGACCCTAATGCAGGCTAACAATCTAATGATCCGTTGTGGCAACAGGGGGTATAAAAAGGGCCAGGGATGAATTGTGACAGCATGGGGCCCAATAGAAAAAAGGAACCATTATGCCACCATGGAGGCCAAGAATCAAATGATTCATTGTGACATCAAGTGGCCTAAAAGGGCATGGGATGCATTGTGACACCACAGAGGTTAAGAGAAGCAAGGAACCATTGTGACCCATTGCAGGCTAACAATCTAATGATCCCTAGTGACACCAATGGGCCTAAAAGGGGCAGGGATGGATTGTTACAGCACGGGGACCAATAGAAGCAAGGATCTATTATGCCACCATGGAGGCCAAGAATCAAATGATTCATTGTGACATCAAGTGGCCTAAAAGGGCATGGGATGCATTGTGACACCACAGGGGTTAAGAGAACCAAGGAACCATTGTGACCCAATTCAGGCTAACAATCTAAGAATCCAATTTGACACCAGGGGCCGTAAAAGGTCCAGGGATGAATTGTGACAGCATGGAGCCCAATAGAAACAAGGAAGCATTATGACACCATGGAGGCCAAGAATCAAATGATTCATTGTGACATTAAGTGGCCTAAAAGGGCATGGGATGCATTGTGACACCACAGGGGTTAAGAGAACCAAGGAACCATTGTGACCCAATGCAGGCTAACAATCTAAGAATCCCTTGTGACACCAGGGGGCGCAAAAGGGCCAGGGATGGATTGTGACAGCATGGGGCCCAATAGAAACAAGGAGCCATTATGACACCATGGAACCCAAGAATCAAATGATTCATTGTGACATCAAGTGGCCTAAAAGGGCATGGGATGCATTGTGACAGCACAGGCATTAAGAGAAGCAAGGAACCATTGTGACCCAATGCAGGCTAACAATCTAATGATCCCTTGTGACACCAATGGGCCTAAAAGGGCCAGGGATGAATTGCGACAGCATGGGGCCCAAGTAAAACCTGGTACAATTATGCCACCATGGAGGCCAAGAATCAAATGATTCATTGTGACATCAAGTGGCCTAAAAGGGCATGGGATGCATTGTGACACCACAGGGGTTAAGAGAAGCAAGGAACCATTGTGACCCAATGCAGGCTAACAATCTAAGAATCCCATTTGACACCAGGGGCCGTAAAAGGTCCAGGGATGAATTGTGACAGCATGGAGCCCAATAGAAACGAGGAAGCATTATGACACCATGGAGGCCAAGAATCAAATGATTCATTGTGACGTCAAGTGGCCTAAAAGGGCATGGGATGCATTGTGACACCACAGGGGTTAAGAGAACCAAGGAACCATTGTGACCCAATGCAGGCTAACAATCTAAGAATCCCTTGTGACACCAGGGGGCGCAAAAGGGCCACGGATGGACTCTGACAGCATGGGGACCTATAGAAGCAAGGAACCATTATGACACCATGAAGGCCAAGAATCAAATGGTTCATTGTGACATCAAGTGGCCTAAAAGGGCATGGGATGCATTGTGACAGCACAGGCATTAAGAGAAGCAAGGAACCATTGTGACCCAATGCAGGCTAACAATCTAATGATCCCTTGTGACACCAATGGGCCTAAAAGGGCCAGGGATGAACTGCGAAAGCATGGGGCCCAAGTAAAACCTGGTACAATTATGCCACCATGGAGGCCAAGAATCAAATGATTCATTGTGACATCAAGTGGCCTAAAAGGGCATGGGATGCATTGTGACACCACAGGGGTTAAGAGATGCAAGGATCCATTGTGACCCAATGGAGGCTAATAATCCCAGGATCCCATTTGACACCAGGGGGCGTAAAAGGGCCAGGGATGAATTGTGACAGCATGGGGCCCAAGAGAAACAAGGAACCATTATGACACCATGGAGGCCAAGAATCAAATGATTCATTGTGACATCAAGTGGCCTAAAAGGGCATGGAATGCATTGTGACACCACAGAGGTTAAGAGAAGCAAGGAATCATTGTGACCCAATGCAGGCTAACAATCTAATGATCCCTTTTGACACCAATGGGCCTAAAAGGGGCAGGGATGTATTGTGAAAGCATGGGGCCCAATGAAAACCTGGTACAATTTCGCCACCATGGAGGCCAAGAATCAAATGATTCATTGTGACATCAAGTGGCCTAAAAGGGCATGGGATGCATTGTGACACCACAGGGGTTAAGAGAAGCAAGGAACCATTGTGACCCAATGCAGGCTAACAATCTAAGAATCCTTTGTGGCACCAGGGGGCGCAAAATGACCACGGATGAACTCTGACAGCATGGGGACCTATAGAAGCAAGGAACCATTATGACACCATGAAGGCCAAGAATCAAATGGTTCATTGTGACATCAAGTGGCCTAAAAGGGCATGGAATGCATTGTGACACCACAGAGGTTAAGAGAAGCAAGGAACCATTGTGACCCTATGCAGGCTAACGATCTCATGATCCCTTGTGGCACCAGGGGGTATAAAAAGGGGCAGGGATGGATTGTTACAGCACGGGGAGCAATAGAAGCAAGGATCTATTATGCCACCATGGAGGCCAAGAATCAAATAATTCATTGTGACATCATGTGGCCTTAAAGGGCATGGGATGCATTGTGACAGCACAGGGGTTAAGAAAAGCAAGGATCCATTGTGACCCAATGTTGGCTAACAATCTAATGATCCCTTTTGACACCAATGGGCCTAAAAGGGGCAGGGATGTATTGTGAAAGCATGGGGCCCAACTAAAACCTGGTACAATTACGCCACCATGGAGGCCAAGAATCAAATGATTCATTGTGACATCAAGTGGCCTAAAAGGGCATGGGATGCATTGTGACACCACAGGGGTTAAGAGAAGCAAGGAACCATTGTGACCCAATGCAGGCTAACAATCTAAGAATCCCTTTTGACACCAGGGGGCGCAAAAGGACCACGGATGAACTCTGACAGCATGGGGAGCTATAGAAGCAAGGAACCATTATGACACCATGAAGGCCAAGAATCAAATGGTTCATTGTAAGACCAAGTGGCCTAAAAGGGCTTGGAATGCATTGTGACACCACAGAGGTTAAGAGAAGCAAGAAATCATTGTGACCCAATGCAGGCTAACAATCTAATGATCCCTTGTGGCACCAGGGGGTATAAAAAGGGCCAGGGATGGATTGTTACAGCACGGGGACCAATAGAAGCAAGGATCAATTATGCCACCGTGGAGGCCAAGAATCAAATGATTCATTGTGACATCAAGTGGCCTAAAAGGGCATGGGATGCATTGTGACACCACAGGGGTTAAGAGAAGCAAGGATCCATTGTGACCCAATGGAGGCTAACAATCTAATAATCCCTTTTGACACCAATGGGCCTAAAAGGGCCAGGGATGTATTGTGAAAGCATGGGGCCCAATGAAAACCTGGTACAATTACGCCACCATGGAGGCCAAGAATCAAATGATTCATTGTGACATCAAGTGGCCTAAAAGGGCATGGGATGCATTGTGACACCACAGGGGTTAAGAGAACCAAGGAATCATTGTGACCCAATGGAGGCTAATAATCCCAGGATCCCATTTGACACCAGGGGGCGTAAAAGGGCCAGGGATGAATTGTGACAGCATGGGGCCCAATAGAAACAAGGAACCATTATGACACCATGGAGGCCAAGAATCAAATGATTCATTGTGACATCAAGTGGCCTAAAAGGGCATGGAATGCATTGTGACACCACAGAGGTTAAGAGAAGCAAGGAATCATTGTGACCCAATGCAGGCTAACAATCTAATGATCCCTTTTGACACCAATGGGCCTAAAAGGGGCAGGGATGTATTGTGAAAGCATGGGGCCCAATGAAAACCTGGTACAATTTCGCCACCATGGAGGCCAAGAATCAAATGATTCATTGTGACATCAAGTGGCCTAAAAGGGCATGGGATGCATTGTGACACCACAGGGGTTAAGAGAAGCAAGGAACCATTGTGACCCAATGCAGGCTAACAATCTAAGAATCCTTTGTGGCACCAGGGGGCGCAAAATGACCACGGATGAACTCTGACAGCATGGGGACCTATAGAAGCAAGGAACCATTATGACACCATGAAGGCCAAGAATCAAATGGTTCATTGTGACATCAAGTGGCCTAAAAGGGCTTGGAATGCATTGTGACACCACAGAGGTTAAGAGAAGCAAGGAACCATTGTGACCCTATGCAGGCTAACGATCTCATGATCCCTTGTGGCACCAGGGGGTATAAAAAGGGGCAGGGATGGATTGTTACAGCACGGGGAGCAATAGAAGCAAGGATCTATTATGCCACCATGGAGGCCAAGAATCAAATAATTCATTGTGACATCATGTGGCCTTAAAGGGCATGGGATGCATTGTGACAGCACAGTGGTTAAGAAAAGCAAGGATCCATTGTGACCCAATGTTGGCTAACAATCTAATGATCCCTTTTGACACCAATGGGCCTAAAAGGGGCAGGGATGTATTGTGAAAGCATGGGGCCCAACTAAAACCTGGTACAATTACGCCACCATGGAGGCCAAGAATCAAATGATTCATTGTGACATCAAGTGGCCTAAAAGGGCATGGGATGCATTGTGACACCACAGGGGTTAAGAGAAGCAAGGAACCATTGTGACCCAATGCAGGCTAACAATCTAAGAATCCCTTTTGACACCAGGGGGCGCAAAAGGACCACGGATGAACTCTGACAGCATGGGGAGCTATAGAAGCAAGGAACCATTATGACACCATGAAGGCCAAGAATCAAATGGTTCATTGTAAGACCAAGTGGCCTAAAAGGGCTTGGAATGCATTGTGACACCACAGAGGTTAAGAGAAGCAAGGAATCATTGTGACCCAATGCAGGCTAACAATCTAATGATCCCTTGTGGCACCAGGGGGTATAAAAAGGGCCAGGGATGGATTGTTACAGCACGGGGACCAATAGAAGCAAGGATCAATTATGCCACCGTGGAGGCCAAGAATCAAATGATTCATTGTGACATCAAGTGGCCTAAAAGGGCATGGGATGCATTGTGACACCACAGGGGTTAAGAGAAGCAAGGATCCATTGTGACCCAATGGAGGCTAACAATCTAATAATCCCTTTTGACACCAATGGGCCTAAAAGGGCCAGGGATGTATTGTGAAAGCATGGGGCCCAATGAAAACCTGGTACAATTACGCCACCATGGAGGCCAAGAATCAAATGATTCATTGTGACATCAAGTGGCCTAAAAGGGCATGGGATGCATTGTGACACCACAGGGGTTAAGAGAACCAAGGAATCATTGTGACCCAAAGGAGGCTAATAATACCAGGATCCCATTTGACACCAGGGGGGGGAATAGGGCCAGGGATGAATTGTGACAGCATGGGGCCCAATAGAAACAAGGAACCATTATGACACCATGGAGGCCAAGAATCAAATGATTCATTGTGACATCAAGTGGCCTAAAAGGGCATGGGATGCATTGTGACACCACAGTGGTTAAGAGAAGCAAGGAACCATTGTGACCCAATGCAGGCTAACAATCTAAGAATCCCATTTGACACCAGGGGGCGTAAAACGTCCAGGGATGAATTGTGACAGCATGGAGCCCAATAGAAACAAGGAAGCATTATGACACCATGGAGGCCAAGAATCAAATGATTCATTGTGACATCAAGTGGCCTAAAAGGGCATGGGATGCATTGTGACACCACAGAGGTTAAGAGCAGCAAGGAATCATTGTGACCCAATGCAGGCTAACAATCTAATGATTCCTTGTGGCACCAGGGGGTATAAAAAGGGCCAGGGATGGTTTGTTACAGCACGGGGACCAATAGAAGCAAGGATCTATTATGCCACCGTGGAGGCCAAGAATCAAATGATTCATTGTGACATCAAGTGGCCTAAAAGAACATGGGATGCATTGTGACACCACAGGGGTTAAGAGAGGCAAGGATCCATTGTGACCCAATGGAGGCTAACAATCTAATAATCCCTTTTGACACCAATGGGCCTAAAAGGGGCAGGGATGTATTGTGAAAGTATGGGGCCCAATGAAAACCTGGTACAATTTCGCCACCATGGAGGCCAAGAATCAAATGATTCATTGTGACATCAAGTGGCCTAAAAGGGCATGGGATGCATTGTGACACCACAGGAGTTAAGAGAACCAAGGAACCATTGTGACCCAATGCAGGCTAACAATCTAAGAATCCCTTGTGACACCAGGGGGCGCAAAAGGGCCACGGATGGACTCTGACAGCATGGGGACCTATAGAAGCAAGGAACCATTATGACACCATGAAGGCCAAGAATCAAATGGTTCATTGTGACATCAAGTGGCCTAAAAGGGCTTGGAATGCATTGTGACAGCACAGAGGTTAAGAGAAGCAAGGAACCATTGTGACCCAATGCAGGCTAACAATCTAATGATCCCTTGTGGCACCGGGGGGTATAAAAAGGGCCAGGGATGGATTGTTACAGCACGGGGACCAATAGAAGCAAGGATCTATTATGCCACCATGGAGGCCAAGAATCAAATTATTCATTGTGACATCAAGTGGCCTAAAAGGGCATGGGATGCATTGTGACAGCACAGAGGTTAAGAGAAGCAAGGAAACATTGTGACCCAATGCAGGCTAACAATCTAATGATCCCTTGTGGCACCAGGGGGTATGAAAAGTGCCAGGGATGGATTGTTACAGCACGGGGACCAATGGAAGCAAGGATCTATTATGCCACCGTGGAGGCCAAGAATCAAATGAATCATTGTGACATCAAGTGGCCTAAAAGGGCATGGGATGCATTGTGACACCACAGAGGTTAAGAGAAGCAAGGATCCATTGTGACCCAATGGAGGCTAACAATCTAATGATCCCTTGTGGCACCAATGGGCCTAAAAGACGCAGGGATGTATTGTGAAAGTATGGGGCCCAATTAAAACCTGGTACAATTACGCCACCATGGAGGCCAAGAATCAAATGATTCATTGTGACATCAAGTGGCCTAAAAGGGCATGGGATGCATTGTGACACCACAGGGGTTAAGAGAAACAAGGAACCATTGTGACCCAATGTAGGCTAACAATCTAAGAATCCCTTTTGACACCAGGGGGCGCAAAAGGACCACGGATGAACTCTGACAGCATGGGGAGCTATAGAAGCAAGGAACCATTATGACACCATGAAGGCCAAGAATCAAATGGTTCATTGCAAGACCAAGTGGCCTAAAAGGGCATGGGATGCATTGTGACACCACAGAGGTTAAGAGAAGCAAGGAACCATTGTGACCCAATGCAGGCTAACAATCTAATGATCCCTTGTGACACCAAAGGGCCTAAAAGGGCCAGGGATGGTTTGTTACAGCACGGGGACCAATAGAAGCAAGGATCTATTATGCCACCATGGAGGCCAAGAATCAAATGATTCATTGTGACATCAAGTGGCCTAAAAGGGCATGGGATGCATTGTGACAGCACAGGGGTTAAGAGAAGCAAGGATCCATTGTGACCCAATGCAGGCTAACAATCTAATGATCCCTTTTGACACCAATGGGCCTAAAAGGGCCAGGGATGGATTGTGAAAGCATGGGGCCCAATTAAAATCTGGTACTATTTTGCCACCATGGAGGCCAAGAATCAAATGATTCATTGTGACATCAAGTGGCCTAAAAGGGCATGGGATGCATTGTGACACCACAGAGGTTAAGAGAAGCAAGGAACCATTGTGACCCAATGCAGGCTAACAATCTAATCATCCCTTGTGACACCAATGGGCGTAAAAGGGGCAGGGATGAATTGTTACAACACGGGGACCAATAGAAGCAAGGATCTATTATGCCACCATGGAGGCCAAGAATCAAATGATTCATTGTGACATCAAGTGGCCTAAAAGGGCATGGGATGCATTGTGACACCACAGAGGTTAAGAGAAGCAAGGAACCATTGTGACCCAATGCAGGCTAACAATCTAATGATCCCTTGTGGCACCAGGAGGTATAAAAAGGGCCAGGGATGGATTGTTACAGCACGGGGACCAATAGAAGCAAGGATCTATTATGTCACCGTGGAGGCCAAGAATCAAATGATTCATTGTGACATCAAGTGGCCTAAAAGGGCATGGGATGCATTGTGACACCACAGGCGTTAAGAGAAGCAAGGATCCATTGTGACCCAATGTAGGCTAACAATTTAATGATCCCTTTTGACACCAATGGGCCTAAAAGGGGCTGGGATGTGTTGTGAAAGAATGGGGCCCAATTAAAACCTGGTACAATTACGCCACCATGGAGGCCAAGAATCAAATGATTCATTGTGACATCAAGTGGCCTAAAAGGGCATGGGATGCATTGTGACACCACAGAGGTTAAGAGAAGCAAGGAACCATTGTGACCCATTGCAGGCTAACAATCTAATGATCCCTTTTGACATCAATGGGCCTAAAAGGGGCAGGGATGGATTGTTACAGCACGGGGACCAATAGAAGCAAGGATCAATTATGCCACCGTGGAGGCCAAGAATCAAATGATTCATTGTGACATCAAGTGGCCTAAAAGGGCATGGGATGCATTGTGACAGCACAGGGGTTAAGAGAAGCAAGGATCCATTGTGACCCAATGGAGGCTAACAATCTAATAATCCCTTTTGACACCAATGGGCCTAAAAGGGGCAGGGATGTATTGTGAAAGCATGGGGCCCAATGAAAACCTGGTACAATTACGCCACCATGGAGGCCAAGAATCAAATGATTCATTGTGACATCAAGTGGCCTAAAAGGGCATGGGATGCATTGTGACACCACAGGGGTTAAGAGAACCAAGGAATCATTGTGACCCAATGGAGGCTAATAATACCAGGATCCCATTTGACACCAGGGGGGGGAATAGGGCCAGGGATGAATTGTGACAGCATGGGGCCCAATAGAAACAAGGAACCATTATGACACCATGGAGGCCAAGAATCAAATGATTCATTGTGACATCAAGTGGCCTAAAAGGGCATGGGATGCATTGTGACACCACAGGGGTTAAGAGAAGCAAGGAACCATTGTGACCCAATGCAGGCTAACAATCTAAGAATCCCATTTGACACCAGGGGGCGTAAAACGTCCAGGGATGAATTGTGACAGCATGGAGCCCAATAGAAACAAGGAAGCATTATGACACCATGGAGGCCAAGAATCAAATGATTCATTGTGACATCAAGTGGCCTAAAAGGGCATGGGATGCATTGTGACACCACAGAGGTTAAGAGAAGCAAGGAATCATTGTGACCCAATGCAGGCTAACAATCTAATGATTCCTTGTGGCACCAGGGGGTATAAAAAGGGCCAGGGATGGTTTGTTACAGCACGGGGACCAATAGAAGCAAGGATCTATTATGCCACCGTGGAGGCCAAGAATCAAATGATTCATTGTGACATCAAGTGGCCTAAAAGGACATGGGATGCATTGTGACACCACAGGGGTTAAGAGAGGCAAGGATCCATTGTGACCCAATGGAGGCTAACAATCTAATAATCCCTTTTGACACCAATGGGCCTAAAAGGGGCAGGGATGTATTGTGAAAGTATGGGGCCCAATGAAAACCTGGTACAATTTCGCCACCATGGAGGCCAAGAATCAAATGATTCATTGTGACATCAAGTGGCCTAAAAGGGCATGGGATGCATTGTGACACCACAGGAGTTAAGAGAACCAAGGAACCATTGTGACCCAATGCAGGCTAACAATCTAAGAATCCCTTGTGACACCAGGGGGCGCAAAAGGGCCACGGATGGACTCTGACAGCATGGGGACCTATAGAAGCAAGGAACCATTATGACACCATGAAGGCCAAGAATCAAATGGTTCATTGTGACATCAAGTGGCCTAAAAGGGCTTGGAATGCATTGTGACAGCACAGAGGTTAAGAGAAGCAAGGAACCATTGTGACCCAATGCAGGCTAACAATCTAATGATCCCTTGTGGCACCGGGGGGTATAAAAAGGGCCAGGGATGGATTGTTACAGCACGGGGACCAATAGAAGCAAGGATCTATTATGCCACCATGGAGGCCAAGAATCAAATTATTCATTGTGACATCAAGTGGCCTAAAAGGGCATGGGATGCATTGTGACAGCACAGGCGTTAAGAGAAGCAAGGAAACATTGTGACCCAATGCAGGCTAACAATCTAATGATCCCTTGTGGCACCAGGGGGTATGAAAAGGGCCAGGGATGGATTGTTACAGCACGGGGACCAATGGAAGCAAGGATCTATTATGCCACCGTGGAGGCCAAGAATCAAATGAATCATTGTGACATCAAGTGGCCTAAAAGGGCATGGGATGCATTGTGACACCACAGAGGTTAAGAGAAGCAAGGATCCATTGTGACCCAATGGAGGCTAACAATCTAATGATCCCTTGTGGCACCAATGGGCCTAAAAGGGGCAGGGATGTATTGTGAAAGTATGGGGCCCAATTAAACCCTGGTACAATTACGCCACCATGGAGGCCAAGAATCAAATGATTCATTGTGACATCAAGTGGCCTAAAAGGGCATGGGATGCATTGTGACACCACAGGGGTTAAGAGAAACAAGGAACCATTGTGACCGAATGTAGGCTAACAATCTAAGAATCCCTTTTGACACCAGGGGGCGCAAAAGGACCACGGATGAACTCTGACAGCATGGGGAGCTATAGAAGCAAGGAACCATTATGACACCATGAAGGCCAAGAATCAAATGGTTCATTGCAAGACCAAGTGGCCTAAAAGGGCATGGGATGCATTGTGACACCACAGAGGTTAAGAGAAGCAAGGAACCATTGTGACCCAATGCAGGCTAACAATCTAATCATCCCTTGTGACACCAATGGGCCTAAAAGGGGCAGGGATGAATTGTTACAACACGGGGACCAATAGAAGCAAGGATCTATTATGCCACCATGGAGGCCAAGAATCAAATGATTCATTGTGACATCAAGTGGCCTAAAAGGGCATGGGATGCATTGTGACACCACAGAGGTTAAGAGAAGCAAGGAACCATTGTGACCCAATGCAGGCTAACAATCTAATGATCCCTTGTGGCACCAGGAGGTATAAAAAGGGCCAGGGATGGATTGTTACAGCACGGGGACCAATAGAAGCAAGGATCTATTATGTCACCGTGGAGGCCAAGAATCAAATGATTCATTGTGACATCAAGTGGCCTAAAAGGGCATGGGATGCATTGTGACACCACAGGCGTTAAGAGAAGCAAGGATCCATTGTGACCCAATGTAGGCTAACAATGTAATGATACCTTTTGACACCAATGGGCCTAAAAGGGGCTGGGATGTGTTGTGAAAGCATGGGGCCCAATTAAAACCTGGTACAATTACGCCACCATGGAGGCCAAGAATCAAATGATTCATTGTGACATCAAGTGGCCTAAAAGGGCATGGGATGCATTGTGACACCACAGGGGTTAAGAGAAGCAAGGAACCATTGTGACCCAATGTAGGCTAACAATCTAAGAATCCCTATTGACACCAGGGGGCGCAAAACGACCATGGCTGAACTCTGACAGCATGGGGAGCTATAGAAGCAAGGAACAATTATGGCACCATGAAGGCCAAGAATCAAATGGTTCATTGTAAGACCAAGTGGCCTAAAAGGGCTTGGAATGCATTGTGACCCCACAGAGGTTAAGAGAAGCAAGGAACCATTGTGACCCAATGCAGGCTAACAATCTAATGATCCCTTGTGGCACCAGGGGGTATAAAAAGGGCCAGGGATGAATTGTGACAGCATGGGGCCCAATAGAAACAAGGAACCATTATGACACCATGGCGGCCAAGAATCAAATGATTCATTGTGACATCAAGTGGCCTAAAAGGGCATGGGATGCATTGTGACACCACAGAGGTTAAGAGAAGCAAGGAACCATTGTGACCCATTGCAGGCTAACAATCTAATGATCCCTTTTGACATCAATGGGCCTAAAAGGGGCAGGGATCGATTGTTACAGCACGGGGACCAATAGAAGCAAGGATCTATTATGCCACCATGGAGGCCAAGAATCAAATAATTCATTGTGACATCAAGTGGCCTAAAAGGGCATGGGATGCATTGTGACAGCACAGGGGTTAAGAGAAGCAAGGATCCATTGTGACCCAATGGAGGCTAACAATCTAAGAATCCCTTGTGACACCAGGGGGCGCAAAAGGGCCAGGGATGGATTGTGACAGCATGGGGCCCAATAGAAACAAGGATCCATTATGACACCATGGAACCCTAGAATCAAATGATTCATTGTGACATCAAGTGGCCTAAAAGGGCATGGGATGCATTGTGACAGCACAGGCGTTAAGAGAAGCAAGGAACCATTGTGACCCAATGCAGGCTAACAATCTAATGATCCCTTGTGACACCAATGGGCCTAAAAGGGCCAGGGATGAATTGCGACAGCATGGGGCCCAGGTAAACCTGGTACAATTATGCCACCATGGAGGCCAAGAATCAAATGATTCATTGTGACATCAAGTGGCCTAAAAGGGCATGGGATGCATTGTGACACCACAGGGGTTAAGAGAAGAAAGGAACCATTGTGACCCAGTGCAGGCTAACAATCTAAGAATCCCATTTGACACCAGGGGCCGTAAAAGGTCCAGGGATGAATTGTGACAGCATGGAGCCCAATAGAAACAAGGAAGCATTATGACACCATGGAGGCCAAGAATCAAATGATTCATTGTGACATCAAGTGGCCTAAAAGGGCATGGGATGCATTGTGACACCACAGGGGTTAAGAGAAGCAAGGAACCATTGTGACCCAATGCAGGCTAACAATCTAAGAATCCCTTGTGACACCAGGGGGCGCAAAAGGGCCACGGATGGACTCTGACAGCATGGGGACCTATAGAAGCAAGGAACCATTATGACACCATGAAGGCCAAGAATCAAATGGTTCATTGTGACATCAAGTGGCCTAAAAGGGCATGGGATGCATTGTGACACCACAGAGGTTAAGAGAAGCAAGGAACCATTGTGACCCAATGCAGGCTAACAATCTAATCATCCCTTGTGACACCAATGGGTCTAAAAGGGCCAGGGATGAATTGCGAAAGCATGGGGCCCAAGTAAAACCTGGTACAATTATGCCACCATGGAGGCCAAGAATCAAATGATTCATTGTGACATCAAGTGGCCTAAAAGGGCATGGGATGCATTGTGACACCACAGGGGTTAAGAGATGCAAGGATCCATTGTGACCCAATGGAGGCTAATAATCCCAGGATCCCATTTGACACCAGGGGGCGTAAAAGGGCCAGGGATGAATTGTGACAGCATGGGGCCCAAGAGAAACAAGGAACCATTATGACACCATGGAGGCCAAGAATCAAATGATTCATTGTGACATCAAGTGGCCTAAAAGGGCATGGAATGCATTGTGACACCACAGAGGTTAAGAGAAGCAAGGAATCATTGTGACCCAATGCAGGCTAACAATCTAATGATCCCTTTTGACACCAATGGGCCTAAAAGGGGCAGGGATGTATTGTGAAAGCATGGGGCCCAATTAAAACCTGGTACAATTTCGCCACCATGGAGGCCAAGAATCAAATGATTCATTGTGACATCAAGTGGCCTAAAAGGGCATGGGATGCATTGTGACACCACAGGGGTTAAGAGAAGCAAGGAACCATTGTGACCCAATGCAGGCTAACAATCTAAGAATCCTTTGTGGCACCAGGGGGCGCAAAATGACCACGGATGAACTCTGACAGCATGGGGACCTATAGAAGCAAGGAACCATTATGACACCATGAAGGCCAAGAATCAAATGGTTCATTGTGACATCAAGTGGCCTAAAAGGGCTTGGAATGCATTGTGACACCACAGAGGTTAAGAGAAGCAAGGAACCATTGAGACCCTATGCAGGCTAACGATCTCATGATCCCTTGTGGCACCAGGGGGTATAAAAAGGGCCAGGGATCGATTGTTACAGCACGGGGACCAATAGAAGCAAGGATCTATTATGCCACCATGGAGGCCAAGAATCAAATAATTCATTGTGACATCAAGTGGCCTAAAAGGGCATGGGATGCATTGTGACAGCACAGGGGTTAAGAGAAGCAAGGATCCATTGTGACCCAATGGAGGCTAATAATCCCAGGATCCCATTTGACACCAGGGGGGGGAATAGGGCCAGGGATGGATTGTGACAGCATGGGGCCCAATAGAAACAAGGAACCATTATGACACCATGGAACCCAAGAATCAAATGATTCATTGTGACATCAAGTGGCCTAAAAGGGCATGGGATGCATTGTGACAGCACAGGCGTTAAGAGAAGCAAGGAACCATTGTGACCCAATGCAGGCTAACAATCTAATGATCCCTTGTGACACCAAAGGGCCTAAAAGGGCCAGGGATGGTTTGTTACAGCACGGGGACCAATAGAAGCAAGGATCTATTATGCCACCATGGAGGCCAAGAATCAAATGATTCATTGTGACATCAAGTGGCCTAAAAGGGCATGGGATGCATTGTGACAGCACAGGCGTTAAGAGAAGCAAGGATCCATTGTGACCCAATGGAGGCTAACAATCTAATGATCCCTTTTGACACCAATGGGCCTAAAAGGGCCAGGGATGGATTGTGAAAGCATGGGGCCCAATTAAAATCTGGTACTATTTCGCCACCATGGAGGCCAAGAATCAAATGATTCATTGTGACATCAAGTGGCCTAAAAGGGCATGGGATGCATTGTGACACCACAGAGGTTAAGAGAAGCAAGGAACCATTGTGACCCAATGCAGGCTAACAATCTAATCATCCCTTGTGACACCAATGGGCCTAAAAGGGGCAGGGATGAATTGTTACAACACGGGGACCAATAGAAGCAAGGATCTATTATGCCACCATGGAGGCCAAGAATCAAATGATTCATTGTGACATCAAGTGGCCTAAAAGGGCATGGGATGCATTGTGACACCACAGAGGTTAAGAGAAGCAAGGAACCATTGTGACCCAATGCAGGCTAACAATCTAATGATCCCTTGTGGCACCAGGGGGTATAAAAAGGGCCAGGGATGGATTGTTACAGCACGGGGACCAATAGAAGCAAGGATCTATTATGTCACCGTGGAGGCCAAGAATCAAATGATTCATTGTGACATCAAGTGGCCTAAAAGGGCATGGGATGCATTGTGACACCACAGGCGTTAAGAGAAGCAAGGATCCATTGTGACCCAATGTAGGCTAACAATTTAATGATCCCTTTTGACACCAATGGGCCTAAAAGGGGCTGGGATGTGTTGTGAAAGAATGGGGCCCAATTAAAACCTGGTACAATTACGCCACCATGGAGGCCAAGAATCAAATGATTCATTGTGACATCAAGTGGCCTAAAAGGGCATGGGATGCATTGTGACACCACAGAGGTTAAGAGAAGCAAGGAACCATTGTGACCCATTGCAGGCTAACAATCTAATGATCCCTTTTGACATCAATGGGCCTAAAAGGGGCAGAGATCGATTGTTACAGCACGGGGACCAATAGAAGCAAGGATCAATTATGCCACCGTGGAGGCCAAGAATCAAATGATTCATTGTGACATCAAGTGGCCTAAAAGGGCATGGGATGCATTGTGACAGCACAGGGGTTAAGAGAAGCAAGGATCCATTGTGACCCAATGGAGGCTAACAATCTAATAATCCCTTTTGACACCAATGGGCCTAAAAGGGGCAGGGATGTATTGTGAAAGCATGGGGCCCAATGAAAACCTGGTACAATTACGCCACCATGGAGGCCAAGAATCAAATGATTCATTGTGACATCAAGTGGCCTAAAAGGGCATGGGATGCATTGTGACACCACAGGGGTTAAGAGAACCAAGGAATCATTGTGACCCAATGGAGGCTAATAATACCAGGATCCCATTTGACACCAGGGGGGGGAATAGGGCCAGGGATGAATTGTGACAGCATGGGGCCCAATAGAAACAAGGAACCATTATGACACCATGGAGGCCAAGAATCAAATGATCCATTGTGACATCAAGTGGCCTAAAAGGGCATGGGATGCATTGTGACACCACAGGGGTTAAGAGAAGCAAGGAACCATTGTGACCCAATGCAGGCTAACAATCTAAGAATCCCATTTGACACCAGGGGGCGTAAAACGTCCAGGGATGAATTGTGACAGCATGGAGCCCAATAGAAACAAGGAAGCATTATGACACCATGGAGGCCAAGAATCAAATGATTCATTGTGACATCAAGTGGCCTAAAAGGGCATGGGATGCATTGTGACACCACAGAGGTTAAGAGAAGCAAGGAATCATTGTGACCCAATGCAGGCTAACAATCTAATGATTCCTTGTGGCACCAGGGGGTATAAAAAGGGCCAGGGATGGTTTGTTACAGCACGGGGACCAATAGAAGCAAGGATCTATTATGCCACCGTGGAGGCCAAGAATCAAATGATTCATTGTGACATCAAGTGGCCTAAAAGGACATGGGATGCATTGTGACACCACAGGGGTTAAGAGAGGCAAGGATCCATTGTGACCCAATGGAGGCTAACAATCTAATAATCCCTTTTGACACCAATGGGCCTAAAAGGGGCAGGGATGTATTGTGAAAGTATGGGGCCCAATGAAAACCTGGTACAATTTCGCCACCATGGAGGCCAAGAATCAAATGATTCATTGTGACATCAAGTGGCCTAAAAGGGCATGGGATGCATTGTGACACCACAGGAGTTAAGAGAACCAAGGAACCATTGTGACCCAATGCAGGCTAACAATCTAAGAATCCCTTGTGACACCAGGGGGCGCAAAAGGGCCACGGATGGACTCTGACAGCATGGGGACCTATAGAAGCAAGGAACCATTATGACACCATGAAGGCCAAGAATCAAATGGTTCATTGTGACATCAAGTGGCCTAAAAGGGCTTGGAATGCATTGTGACAGCACAGAGGTTAAGAGAAGCAAGGAACCATTGTGACCCAATGCAGGCTAACAATCTAATGATCCCTTGTGGCACCGGGGGGTATAAAAAGGGCCAGGGATGGATTGTTACAGCACGGGGACCAATAGAAGCAAGGATCTATTATGCCACCATGGAGGCCAAGAATCAAATTATTCATTGTGACATCAAGTGGCCTAAAAGGGCATGGGATGCATTGTGACAGCACAGAGGTTAAGAGAAGCAAGGAAACATTGTGACCCAATGCAGGCTAACAATCTAATGATCCCTTGTGGCACCAGGGGGTATGAAAAGGGCCAGGGATGGATTGTTACAGCACGGGGACCAATGGAAGCAAGGATCTATTATGCCACCGTGGAGGCCAAGAATCAAATGAATCATTGTGACATCAAGTGGCCTAAAAGGGCATGGGATGCATTGTGACACCACAGAGGTTAAGAGAAGCAAGGATCCATTGTGACCCAATGGAGGCTAACAATCTAATGATCCCTTGTGGCACCAATGGGCCTAAAAGGGGCAGGGATGTATTGTGAAAGTATGGGGCCCAATTAAACCCTGGTACAATTACGCCACCATGGAGGCCAAGAATCAAATGATTCATTGTGACATCAAGTGGCCTAAAAGGGCATGGGATGCATTGTGACACCACAGGGGTTAAGAGAAACAAGGAACCATTGTGACCCAGTGCAGGCTAACAATCTAAGAATCCCATTTGACACCAGGGGCCGTAAAAGGTCCAGGGATGAACTCTGACAGCATGGGGAGCTATAGAAGCAAGGAACCATTATGACACCATGAAGGCCAAGAATCAAATGGTTCATTGCAAGACCAAGTGGCCTAAAAGGGCATGGGATGCATTGTGACACCACAGAGGTTAAGAGAAGCAAGGAACCATTGTGACCCAATGCAGGCTAACAATCTAATGATCCCTTGTGACACCAAAGGGCCTAAAAGGGCCAGGGATGGTTTGTTACAGCATGGGGACCAATAGAAGCAAGGATCTATTATGCCACCATGGAGGCCAAGAATCAAATGATTCATTGTGACATCAAGTGGCCTAAAAGGGCATGGGATGCATTGTGACAGCACAGGGGTTAAGAGAAGCAAGGATCCATTGTGACCCAATGGAGGCTAACAATCTAATGATCCCTTTTGACACCAATGGGCCTAAAAGGGCCAGGGATGGATTGTGAAAGCATGGGGCCCAATTAAAATCTGGTACTATTTCGCCACCATGGAGGCCAAGAATCAAATGATTCATTGTGACATCAAGTGGCCTAAAAGGGCATGGGATGCATTGTGACACCACAGAGGTTAAGAGAAGCAAGGAACCATTGTGACCCAATGCAGGCTAACAATCTAATCATCCCTTGTGACACCAATGGGCCTAAAAGGGGCAGGGATGAATTGTTACAACACGGGGACCAATAGAAGCAAGGATCTATTATGCCACCATGGAGGCCAAGAATCAAATGATTCATTGTGACATCAAGTGGCCTAAAAGGGCATGGGATGCATTGTGACACCACAGAGGTTAAGAGAAGCAAGGAACCATTGTGACCCAATGCAGGCTAACAATCTAATGATCCCTTGTGGCACCAGGAGGTATAAAAAGGGCCAGGGATGGATTGTTACAGCACGGGGACCAATAGAAGCAAGGATCTATTATGTCACCGTGGAGGCCAAGAATCAAATGATTCATTGTGACATCAAGTGGCCTAAAAGGGCATGGGATGCATTGTGACACCACAGGGGTTAAGAGAGGCAAGGATCCATTGTGACCCAATGTAGGCTAACAATGTAATGATACCTTTTGACACCAATGGGCCTAAAAGGGGCTGGGATGTGTTGTGAAAGCATGGGGCCCAATTAAAACCTGGTACAATTACGCCACCATGGAGGCCAAGAATCAAATGATTCATTGTGACATCAAGTGGCCTAAAAGGGCATGGGATGCATTGTGACACCACAGGGGTTAAGAGAAGCAAGGAACCATTGTGACCCAATGTAGGCTAACAATCTAAGAATCCCTATTGACACCAGGGGGCGCAAAAGGACCATGGCTGAACTCTGACAGCATGGGGAGCTATAGAATCAAGGAACAATTATGGCACCAAGAAGGCCAAGAATCAAATGGTTCATTGTAAGACCAAGTGGCCTAAAAGGGCTTGGAATGCATTGTGACCCCACAGAGGTTAAGAGAAGCAAGGAACCATTGTGACCCAATGCAGGCTAACAATCTAATGATCCCTTGTGGCACCAGGGGGTATAAAAAGGGCCAGGGATGGATTGTTACAGCACGGGGACCAATAGAAGCAAGGATCGATTATGCCACCGTGGAGGCCAAGAATCAAATGATTCATTGTGACATCAAGTGGCCTAAAAGGGCATGGGATGCATTGTGACAGCACAGGGGTAAAGAGAAGCAAGGATCCATTGTGACCCAATGGAGGCTAACAATCTAATGATCCCTTTTGACACCAATGGGCCTAAAAGGGGCAGGGATGTATTGTGAAAGCATGGGGCCCAATTAAAACCTGGTACAATTACGCCACCATGGAGGCCAAGAATCAAATGATTCATTGTGACATCAAGTGGCCTAAAAGGGCATGGGATGCATTGTGACACCACAGGGGTTAAGAGAACCAAGGAACCATTGTTACTCAATGCAGGCTAACAATCTAAGAATCCCTTGTGACACCAGGGGGCCCAAAAGGGCCACGGATGGACTCTGACAGCATGGGGAGCTATAGAAGCAAGGAACCATTATGACACCATGAAGGCCAAGAATCAAATGGTTCATTGTAAGACCAAGTGGCCTAAAAGGGCTTGGAATGCATTGTGACACCACAGAGGTTAAGAGAAGCAAGGAATCATTGTGACCCAATGCAGGCTAACAATCTAATGATCCCTTGTGGCACCAGGGGGTATTAAAAGGGCCAGGGATGAATTGTGACAGCATGGGGCCCAATAGAAACAAGGAACCATTATGACACCATGGCGGCCAAGAATCAAATGATTCATTGTGACATCAAGTGGCCTAAAAGGGCATGGGATGCATTGTGACACCACAGAGGTTAAGAGAAGCAAGGAACCATTGTGACCCATTGCAGGCTAACAATCTAATGATCCCTTTTGACATCAATGGGCCTAAAAGGGGCAGGGATCGATTGTTACAGCACGGGGACCAATAGAAGCAAGGATCTATTATGCCACCGTGGAGGCCAAGAATCAAATAATTCATTGTGACATCAAGTGGCCTAAAAGGGCATGGGATGCATTGTGACAGCACAGGGGTTAAGAGAAGCAAGGATCCATTGTGACCCAATGGAGGCTAACAATCTAAGAATCCCTTGTGACACCAGGGGGCGCAAAAGGGCCAGGGATGGATTGTGACAGCATGGGGCCCAATAGAAACAAGGATCCATTATGACACCATGGAACCCTAGAATCAAATGATTCATTGTGACATCAAGTGGCCTAAAAGGGCATGGGATGCATTGTGACAGCACAGGCGTTAAGAGAAGCAAGGAACCATTGTGACCCAATGCAGGCTAACAATCTAATGATCCCTTGTGACACCAATGGGCCTAAAAGGGCCAGGGATGAATTGCGACAGCATGGGGCCCAGGTAAACCTGGTACAATTATGCCACCATGGAGGCCAAGAATCAAATGATTCATTGTGACATCAAGTGGCCTAAAAGGGCATGGGATGCATTGTGACACCACAGGGGTTAAGAGAAGAAAGGAACCATTGTGACCCAGTGCAGGCTAACAATCTAAGAATCCCATTTGACACCAGGGGCCGTAAAAGGTCCAGGGATGAATTGTGACAGCATGGAGCCCAATAGAAACAAGGAAGCATTATGACACCATGGAGGCCAAGAATCAAATGATTCATTGTGACATCAAGTGGCCTAAAAGGGCATGGGATGCATTGTGACACCACAGGGGTTAAGAGAACCAAGGAACCATTGTGACCCAATGCAGGCTAACAATCTAAGAATCCCTTGTGACACCAGGGGGCGCAAAAGGGCCACGGATGGACTCTGACAGCATGGGGACCTATAGAAGCAAGGAACCATTATGACACCATGAAGGCCAAGAATCAAATGGTTCATTGTGACATCAAGTGGCCTAAAAGGGCTTGGAATGCATTGTGACACCACAGAGGTTAAGAGAAGCAAGGAACCATTGAGACCCTATGCAGGCTAACGATCTCATGATCCCTTGTGGCACCAGGGGGTATAAAAAGGGCCAGGGATCGATTGTTACAGCACGGGGACCAATAGAAGCAAGGATCTATTATGCCACCATGGAGGCCAAGAATCAAATAATTCATTGTGACATCAAGTGGCCTAAAAGGGCATGGGATGCATTGTGACAGCACAGGGGTTAAGAGAAGCAAGGATCCATTGTGACCCAATGGAGGCTAATAATCCCAGGATCCCATTTGACACCAGGGGGGGGAATAGGGCCAGGGATGGATTGTGACAGCATGGGGCCCAATAGAAACAAGGAACCATTATGACACCATGGAACCCAAGAATCAAATGATTCATTGTGACATCAAGTGGCCTAAAAGGGCATGGGATGCATTGTGACAGCACAGGCGTTAAGAGAAGCAAGGAACCATTGTGACCCAATGCAGGCTAACAATCTAATGATCCCTTGTGACACCAAAGGGCCTAAAAGGGCCAGGGATGGTTTGTTACAGCACGGGGACCAATAGAAGCAAGGATCTATTATGCCACCATGGAGGCCAAGAATCAAATGATTCATTGTGACATCAAGTGGCCTAAAAGGGCATGGGATGCATTGTGACAGCACAGGCGTTAAGAGAAGCAAGGATCCATTGTGACCCAATGGAGGCTAACAATCTAATGATCCCTTTTGACACCAATGGGCCTAAAAGGGCCAGGGATGGATTGTGAAAGCATGGGGCCCAATTAAAATCTGGTACTATTTCGCCACCATGGAGGCCAAGAATCAAATGATTCATTGTGACATCAAGTGGCCTAAAAGGGCATGGGATGCATTGTGACACCACAGAGGTTAAGAGAAGCAAGGAACCATTGTGACCCAATGCAGGCTAACAATCTAATCATCCCTTGTGACACCAATGGGCCTAAAAGGGGCAGGGATGAATTGTTACAACACGGGGACCAATAGAAGCAAGGATCTATTATGCCACCATGGAGGCCAAGAATCAAATGATTCATTGTGACATCAAGTGGCCTAAAAGGGCATGGGATGCATTGTGACACCACAGAGGTTAAGAGAAGCAAGGAACCATTGTGACCCAATGCAGGCTAACAATCTAATGATCCCTTGTGGCACCAGGGGGTATAAAAAGGGCCAGGGATGGATTGTTACAGCACGGGGACCAATAGAAGCAAGGATCTATTATGTCACCGTGGAGGCCAAGAATCAAATGATTCATTGTGACATCAAGTGGCCTAAAAGGGCATGGGATGCATTGTGACACCACAGGCGTTAAGAGAAGCAAGGATCCATTGTGACCCAATGTAGGCTAACAATTTAATGATCCCTTTTGACACCAATGGGCCTAAAAGGGGCTGGGATGTGTTGTGAAAGAATGGGGCCCAATTAAAACCTGGTACAATTACGCCACCATGGAGGCCAAGAATCAAATGATTCATTGTGACATCAAGTGGCCTAAAAGGGCATGGGATGCATTGTGACACCACAGAGGTTAAGAGAAGCAAGGAACCATTGTGACCCATTGCAGGCTAACAATCTAATGATCCCTTTTGACATCAATGGGCCTAAAAGGGGCAGAGATCGATTGTTACAGCACGGGGACCAATAGAAGCAAGGATCAATTATGCCACCGTGGAGGCCAAGAATCAAATGATTCATTGTGACATCAAGTGGCCTAAAAGGGCATGGGATGCATTGTGACAGCACAGGGGTTAAGAGAAGCAAGGATCCATTGTGACCCAATGGAGGCTAACAATCTAATAATCCCTTTTGACACCAATGGGCCTAAAAGGGGCAGGGATGTATTGTGAAAGCATGGGGCCCAATGAAAACCTGGTACAATTACGCCACCATGGAGGCCAAGAATCAAATGATTCATTGTGACATCAAGTGGCCTAAAAGGGCATGGGATGCATTGTGACACCACAGGGGTTAAGAGAACCAAGGAATCATTGTGACCCAATGGAGGCTAATAATACCAGGATCCCATTTGACACCAGGGGGGGGAATAGGGCCAGGGATGAATTGTGACAGCATGGGGCCCAATAGAAACAAGGAACCATTATGACACCATGGAGGCCAAGAATCAAATGATCCATTGTGACATCAAGTGGCCTAAAAGGGCATGGGATGCATTGTGACACCACAGGGGTTAAGAGAAGCAAGGAACCATTGTGACCCAATGCAGGCTAACAATCTAAGAATCCCATTTGACACCAGGGGGCGTAAAACGTCCAGGGATGAATTGTGACAGCATGGAGCCCAATAGAAACAAGGAAGCATTATGACACCATGGAGGCCAAGAATCAAATGATTCATTGTGACATCAAGTGGCCTAAAAGGGCATGGGATGCATTGTGACACCACAGAGGTTAAGAGAAGCAAGGAATCATTGTGACCCAATGCAGGCTAACAATCTAATGATTCCTTGTGGCACCAGGGGGTATAAAAAGGGCCAGGGATGGTTTGTTACAGCACGGGGACCAATAGAAGCAAGGATCTATTATGCCACCGTGGAGGCCAAGAATCAAATGATTCATTGTGACATCAAGTGGCCTAAAAGGACATGGGATGCATTGTGACACCACAGGGGTTAAGAGAGGCAAGGATCCATTGTGACCCAATGGAGGCTAACAATCTAATAATCCCTTTTGACACCAATGGGCCTAAAAGGGGCAGGGATGTATTGTGAAAGTATGGGGCCCAATGAAAACCTGGTACAATTTCGCCACCATGGAGGCCAAGAATCAAATGATTCATTGTGACATCAAGTGGCCTAAAAGGGCATGGGATGCATTGTGACACCACAGGAGTTAAGAGAACCAAGGAACCATTGTGACCCAATGGAGGCTAACAATCTAAGAATCCCTTGTGACACCAGGGGGCGCAAAAGGGCCACGGATGGACTCTGACAGCATGGGGACCTATAGAAGCAAGGAACCATTATGACACCATGAAGGCCAAGAATCAAATGGTTCATTGTGACATCAAGTGGCCTAAAAGGGCTTGGAATGCATTGTGACAGCACAGAGGTTAAGAGAAGCAAGGAACCATTGTGACCCAATGCAGGCTAACAATCTAATGATCCCTTGTGGCACCGGGGGGTATAAAAAGGGCCAGGGATGGATTGTTACAGCACGGGGACCAATAGAAGCAAGGATCTATTATGCCACCATGGAGGCCAAGAATCAAATTATTCATTGTGACATCAAGTGGCCTAAAAGGGCATGGGATGCATTGTGACAGCACAGAGGTTAAGAGAAGCAAGGAAACATTGTGACCCAATGCAGGCTAACAATCTAATGATCCCTTGTGGCACCAGGGGGTATGAAAAGGGCCAGGGATGGATTGTTACAGCACGGGGACCAATGGAAGCAAGGATCTATTATGCCACCGTGGAGGCCAAGAATCAAATGAATCATTGTGACATCAAGTGGCCTAAAAGGGCATGGGATGCATTGTGACACCACAGAGGTTAAGAGAAGCAAGGATCCATTGTGACCCAATGGAGGCTAACAATCTAATGATCCCTTGTGGCACCAATGGGCCTAAAAGGGGCAGGGATGTATTGTGAAAGTATGGGGCCCAATTAAACCCTGGTACAATTACGCCACCATGGAGGCCAAGAATCAAATGATTCATTGTGACATCAAGTGGCCTAAAAGGGCATGGGATGCATTGTGACACCACAGGGGTTAAGAGAAACAAGGAACCATTGTGACCCAGTGCAGGCTAACAATCTAAGAATCCCATTTGACACCAGGGGCCGTAAAAGGTCCAGGGATGAACTCTGACAGCATGGGGAGCTATAGAAGCAAGGAACCATTATGACACCATGAAGGCCAAGAATCAAATGGTTCATTGCAAGACCAAGTGGCCTAAAAGGGCATGGGATGCATTGTGACACCACAGAGGTTAAGAGAAGCAAGGAACCATTGTGACCCAATGCAGGCTAACAATCTAATGATCCCTTGTGACACCAAAGGGCCTAAAAGGGCCAGGGATGGTTTGTTGCAGCATGGGGACCAATAGAAGCAAGGATCTATTATGCCACCATGGAGGCCAAGAATCAAATGATTCATTGTGACATCAAGTGGCCTAAAAGGGCATGGGATGCATTGTGACAGCACAGGGGTTAAGAGAAGCAAGGATCCATTGTGACCCAATGGAGGCTAACAATCTAATGATCCCTTTTGACACCAATGGGCCTAAAAGGGCCAGGGATGGATTGTGAAAGCATGGGGCCCAATTAAAATCTGGTACTATTTCGCCACCATGGAGGCCAAGAATCAAATGATTCATTGTGACATCAAGTGGCCTAAAAGGGCATGGGATGCATTGTGACACCACAGAGGTTAAGAGAAGCAAGGAACCATTGTGACCCAATGCAGGCTAACAATCTAATCATCCCTTGTGACACCAATGGGCCTAAAAGGGGCAGGGATGAATTGTTACAACACGGGGACCAATAGAAGCAAGGATCTATTATGCCACCATGGAGGCCAAGAATCAAATGATTCATTGTGACATCAAGTGGCCTAAAAGGGCATGGGATGCATTGTGACACCACAGAGGTTAAGAGAAGCAAGGAACCATTGTGACCCAATGCAGGCTAACAATCTAATGATCCCTTGTGGCACCAGGAGGTATAAAAAGGGCCAGGGATGGATTGTTACAGCACGGGGACCAATAGAAGCAAGGATCTATTATGTCACCGTGGAGGCCAAGAATCAAATGATTCATTGTGACATCAAGTGGCCTAAAAGGGCATGGGATGCATTGTGACACCACAGGGGTTAAGAGAGGCAAGGATCCATTGTGACCCAATGTAGGCTAACAATGTAATGATACCTTTTGACACCAATGGGCCTAAAAGGGGCTGGGATGTGTTGTGAAAGCATGGGGCCCAATTAAAACCTGGTACAATTACGCCACCATGGAGGCCAAGAATCAAATGATTCATTGTGACATCAAGTGGCCTAAAAGGGCATGGGATGCATTGTGACACCACAGGGGTTAAGAGAAGCAAGGAACCATTGTGACCCAATGTAGGCTAACAATCTAAGAATCCCTATTGACACCAGGGGGCGCAAAAGGACCATGGCTGAACTCTGACAGCATGGGGAGCTATAGAATCAAGGAACAATTATGGCACCAAGAAGGCCAAGAATCAAATGGTTCATTGTAAGACCAAGTGGCCTAAAAGGGCTTGGAATGCATTGTGACCCCACAGAGGTTAAGAGAAGCAAGGAACCATTGTGACCCAATGCAGGCTAACAATCTAATGATCCCTTGTGGCACCAGGGGGTATAAAAAGGGCCAGGGATGGATTGTTACAGCACGGGGACCAATAGAAGCAAGGATCGATTATGCCACCGTGGAGGCCAAGAATCAAATGATTCATTGTGACATCAAGTGGCCTAAAAGGGCATGGGATGCATTGTGACAGCACAGGGGTAAAGAGAAGCAAGGATCCATTGTGACCCAATGGAGGCTAACAATCTAATGATCCCTTTTGACACCAATGGGCCTAAAAGGGGCAGGGATGTATTGTGAAAGCATGGGGCCCAATTAAAACCTGGTACAATTACGCCACCATGGAGGCCAAGAATCAAATGATTCATTGTGACATCAAGTGGCCTAAAAGGGCATGGGATGCATTGTGACACCACAGGGGTTAAGAGAACCAAGGAACCATTGTTACTCAATGCAGGCTAACAATCTAAGAATCCCTTGTGACACCAGGGGGCCCAAAAGGGCCACGGATGGACTCTGACAGCATGGGGAGCTATAGAAGCAAGGAACCATTATGACACCATGAAGGCCAAGAATCAAATGGTTCATTGTAAGACCAAGTGGCCTAAAAGGGCTTGGAATGCATTGTGACACCACAGAGGTTAAGAGAAGCAAGGAATCATTGTGACCCAATGCAGGCTAACAATCTAATGATCCCTTGTGGCACCAGGGGGTATTAAAAGGGCCAGGGATGAATTGTGACAGCATGGGGCCCAATAGAAACAAGGAACCATTATGACACCATGGCGGCCAAGAATCAAATGATTCATTGTGACATCAAGTGGCCTAAAAGGGCATGGGATGCATTGTGACACCACAGAGGTTAAGAGAAGCAAGGAACCATTGTGACCCATTGCAGGCTAACAATCTAATGATCCCTTTTGACATCAATGGGCCTAAAAGGGGCAGGGATCGATTGTTACAGCACGGGGACCAATAGAAGCAAGGATCTATTATGCCACCGTGGAGGCCAAGAATCAAATAATTCATTGTGACATCAAGTGGCCTAAAAGGGCATGGGATGCATTGTGACAGCACAGGGGTTAAGAGAAGCAAGGATCCATTGTGACCCAATGGAGGCTAACAATCTAAGAATCCCTTGTGACACCAGGGGGCGCAAAAGGGCCAGGGATGGATTGTGACAGCATGGGGCCCAATAGAAACAAGGATCCATTATGACACCATGGAACCCTAGAATCAAATGATTCATTGTGACATCAAGTGGCCTAAAAGGGCATGGGATGCATTGTGACAGCACAGGCGTTAAGAGAAGCAAGGAACCATTGTGACCCAATGCAGGCTAACAATCTAATGATCCCTTGTGACACCAATGGGCCTAAAAGGGCCAGGGATGAATTGCGACAGCATGGGGCCCAGGTAAACCTGGTACAATTATGCCACCATGGAGGCCAAGAATCAAATGATTCATTGTGACATCAAGTGGCCTAAAAGGGCATGGGATGCATTGTGACACCACAGGGGTTAAGAGAAGAAAGGAACCATTGTGACCCAGTGCAGGCTAACAATCTAAGAATCCCATTTGACACCAGGGGCCGTAAAAGGTCCAGGGATGAATTGTGACAGCATGGAGCCCAATAGAAACAAGGAAGCATTATGACACCATGGAGGCCAAGAATCAAATGATTCATTGTGACATCAAGTGGCCTAAAAGGGCATGGGATGCATTGTGACACCACAGGGGTTAAGAGAACCAAGGAACCATTGTGACCCAATGCAGGCTAACAATCTAAGAATCCCTTGTGACACCAGGGGGCGCAAAAGGGCCACGGATGGACTCTGACAGCATGGGGACCTATAGAAGCAAGGAACCATTATGACACCATGAAGGCCAAGAATCAAATGGTTCATTGTGACATCAAGTGGCCTAAAAGGGCTTGGGATGCATTGTGACACCACAGAGGTTAAGAGAAGCAAGGAACCATTGTGACCCTATGCAGGCTAACGATCTCATGATCCCTTGTGGCACCAGGGGGTATAAAAAGGGCCAGGGATCGATTGTTACAGCACGGGGACCAATAGAAGCAAGGATCTATTATGCCACCATGGAGGCCAAGAATCAAATAATTCATTGTGACATCAAGTGGCCTAAAAGGGCATGGGATGCATTGTGACAGCACAGGGGTTAAGAGAAGCAAGGATCCATTGTGACCCAATGGAGGCTAATAATCCCAGGATCCCATTTGACACCAGGGGGGGGAATAGGGCCAGGGATGGATTGTGACAGCATGGGGCCCAATAGAAACAAGGAACCATTATGACACCATGGAACCCAAGAATCAAATGATTCATTGTGACATCAAGTGGCCTAAAAGGGCATGGGATGCATTGTGACAGCACAGGCGTTAAGAGAAGCAAGGAACCATTGTGACCCAATGCAGGCTAACAATCTAATGATCCCTTGTGACACCAATGGGCCTAAAAGGGCCAGGGATGAATTGCGACAGCATGGGGCCCAAGTAAACCTGGTACAATTATGCCACCATGGAGGCCAAGAATCAAATGATTCATTGTGACATCAAGTGGCCTAAAAGGGCATGGGATGCATTGTGACACCACAGGGGTTAAGAGAAGCAAGGAACCATTGTGACCCAATGCAGGCTAACAATCTAAGAATCCCATTTGACACCAGGGGCCGTAAAAGGTCCAGGGATGAATTGTGACAGCATGGAGCCCAATAGAAACAAGGAAGCATTATGACACCATGGAGGCCAAGAATCAAATGATTCATTGTGACATCAAGTGGCCTAAAAGGGCATGGGATGCATTGTGACACCACAGGGGTTAAGAGAACCAAGGAACCATTGTGACCCAATGCAGGCTAACAATCTAAGAATCCCTTGTGACACCAGGGGGCGCAAAAGGGCCACGGATGGACTCTGACAGCATGGGGACCTATAGAAGCAAGGAACCATTATGACACCATGAAGGCCAAGAATCAAATGGTTCATTGTGACATCAAGTGGCCTAAAAGGGCATGGGATGCATTGTGACACCACAGAGGTTAAGAGAAGCAAGGAACCATTGTGACCCAATGCAGGCTAACAATCTAATGATCCCTTGTGACACCAATGGGCCTAAAAGCGCCAGGGATGAATTGCGAAAGCATGGGGCCCAAGTAAAACCTGGTACAATTATGCCACCATGGAGGCCAAGAATCAAATGATTCATTGTGACATCAAGTGGCCTAAAAGGGCATGGGATGCATTGTGACACCACAGGGGTTAAGAGATGCAAGGATCCATTGTGACCCAATGGAGGCTAATAATCCCAGGATCCCATTTGACACCAGGGGGCGTAAAAGGGCCAGGGATGAATTGTGACAGCATGGGGCCCAAGAGAAACAAGGAACCATTATGACACCATGGAGGCCAAGAATCAAATGATTCATTGTGACATCAAGTGGCCTAAAAGGGCATGGAATGCATTGTGACACCACAGAGGTTAAGAGAAGCAAGGAATCATTGTGACCCAATGCAGGCTAACAATCTAATGATCCCTTTTGACACCAATGGGCCTAAAAGGGGCAGGGATGTATTGTGAAAGCATGGGGCCCAATGAAAACCTGGTACAATTTCGCCACCATGGAGGCCAAGCATCAAATGATTCATTGTGACATCAAGTGGCCTAAAAGGGCATGGGATGCATTGTGACACCACAGGGGTTAAGAGAAGCAAGGAACCATTGTGACCCAATGCAGGCTAACAATCTAAGAATCCTTTGTGGCACCAGGGGGCGCAAAATGACCACGGATGAACTCTGACAGCATGGGGACCTATAGAAGCAAGGAACCATTATGACACCAAGAAGGCCAAGAATCAAATGGTTCATTGTGACATCAAGTGGCCTAAAAGGGCTTGGAATGCATTGTGACACCACAGAGGTTAAGAGAACCAAGGAACCATTGTGACCCTATGCAGGCTAACAATCTAATGATCCCTTGTGGCACCAGGGGGTATAAAAAGGGCCAGGGATGGATTGTTACAGCACGGGGAGCAATAGAAGCAAGGATCTATTATGCCACCATGGAGGCCAAGAATCAAATAATTCATTGTGACATCATGTGGCCTTAAAGGGCATGGGATGCATTGTGACAGCACAGGGGTTAAGAAAAGCAAGGATCCATTGTGACCCAATGTTGGCTAACAATCTAATGATCCCTTTTGACACCAATGGGCCTAAAAGGGGCAGGGATGTATTGTGAAAGCATGGGGCCCAATTAAAACCTGGTACAATTACGCCACCATGGAGGCCAAGAATCAAATGATTCATTGTGACATCAAGTGGCCTAAAAGGGCATGGGATGCATTGTGACACCACAGGGGTTAAGAGAAGCAAGGAACCATTGTGACCCAATGTAGGCTAACAATCTAAGAATCCCTTTTGACACCAGGGGGCGCAAAAGGACCACGGATGAACTCTGACAGCATGGGGAGCTATAGAAGCAAGGAACCATTATGACACCATGAAGGCCAAGAATCAAATGGTTCATTGTAAGACCAAGTGGCCTAAAAGGGATTGGAATGAATTGTGACACCACAGAGGTTAAGAGAAGCAAGGAACCATTGTGACCCAATGCAGGCTAACAATCTAATGATCCCTTGTGGCACCAGGGTGTATAAAAAGGACCAGGGATGGATTGTTACAGCACGGGGACCAATAGAAGCAAGGATCTATTATGCCACCATGGAGGCCAAGAATCAAATGATTCATTGTGACATCAAGTGGCCTAAAAGGGCATGGGATGCATTGTGACACCACAGAGGTTAAGAGAAGCAAGGAACCATTGTGACCCAATGCAGGCTAACAATCTAATGATCCCTTGTGGCACCAGGGTGTATAAAAAGGACCAGGGATGGATTGTTACAGCACGGGGACCAATAGAAGCAAGGATCTATTATGCCACCATGGAGGCCAAGAATCAAATGATTCATTGTGACATCAAGTGGCCTAAAAGGGCATGGGATGCATTGTGACACCACAGAGGTTAAGAGAAGCAAGGAACCATTGTGACCCAATGCAGGCTAACAATCTAATGATCCCTTTTGGCACCAGGGGGTATAAAAAGGGCCAGGGATGAATTGTTACAACACGGGGACCAATAGAAGCAAGGATCTATTATGCCACCGTGGAGGCCAAGAATCAAATGATTCATTGTGACATCAAGTGGCCTAAAAGGGCATGGGATGCATTGTGACACCACAGGGGTTAAGAGAAGCAAGGATCCATTGTGACCCAATGGAGGCTAACAATCTAATAATCCCTTTTGACACCAATGGGCCTAAAAGGGGCAGGGATGTATTGTGAAAGCATGGGGCCCAATGAAAACCTGGTACAATTACGCCACCATGGAGGCCAAGAATCAAATGATTCATTGTGACATCAAGTGGCCTAAAAGGGCATGGGATGCATTGTGACACCACAGGGGTTAAGAGAAGCAAGGATCCATTGTGAGCCAATGGAGGCTGACAATCTAATAATCCCTTTTGACACCAATGGGCCTAAAAGGGGCAGGGATGTATTGTGAAAGCATGGGGCCCAATGAAAACCTGGCACAATTACGCCACCATGGAGGCCAAGAGTCATATGATTCATTGTGACATCAAGTGGCCTAAAAGGGCTTGGAATGCATTGTGACAGCACAGAGGTTAAGAGAAGCAAGGAACCATTGTGACCCAATGCAGGCTAACAATCTAATGATCCCTTGTGGCACCAGGGGGTATAAAAAGGGCCAGGGATGAATTGTGACAGCATGGGGCCCAATAGAAGCAAGGATCTATTATGCCACCATGGAGGCCAAGAATCAAATGATTCATTGTGACATCAAGTGGCCTAAAAGGGCATGGGATGCATTGTGACAGCACAGGGGTTAAGAGAAGCAAGGATCCATTGTGACCCAATGGAGGCTAACAATCTAATGATCCCTTTTGACACCAATGGGCCTAAAAGGGCCAGGGATGGATTGTGAAAGCATGGGGCCCAATTAAAATCTGGTACTATTTTGCCACCATGGAGGCCAAGAATCAAATGATTCATTGTGACATCAAGTGGCCTAAAAGGGCATGGGATGCATTGTGACACCACAGAGGTTAAGAGAAGCAAGGAACCATTGTGACCCAATGCAGGCTAACAATCTAATCATCCCTTGTGACACCAATGGGCGTAAAAGGGGCAGGGATGAATTGTTACAACACGGGGACCAATAGAAGCAAGGATCTATTATGCCACCATGGAGGCCAAGAATCAAATGATTCATTGTGACATCAAGTGGCCTAAAAGGGCATGGGATGCATTGTGACACCACAGAGGTTAAGAGAAGCAAGGAACCATTGTGACCCAATGCAGGCTAACAATCTAATGATCCCTTGTGGCACCAGGAGGTATAAAAAAGGCCAGGGATGGATTGTTACAGCACGGGGACCAATAGAAGCAAGGATCTATTATGTCACCGTGGAGGCCAAGAATCAAATGATTCATTGTGACATCAAGTGGCCTAAAAGGGCATGGGATGCATTGTGACACCACAGGCGTTAAGAGAAGCAAGGATCCATTGTGACCCAATGTAGGCTAACAATTTAATGATCCCTTTTGACACCAATGGGCCTAAAAGGGGCTGGGATGTGTTGTGAAAGAATGGGGCCCAATTAAAACCTGGTACAATTACGCCACCATGGAGGCCAAGAATCAAATGATTCATTGTGACATCAAGTGGCCTAAAAGGGCATGGGATGCATTGTGACACCACAGAGGTTAAGAGAAGCAAGGAACCATTGTGACCCATTGCAGGCTAACAATCTAATGATCCCTTTTGACATCAATGGGCCTAAAAGGGGCAGGGATCGATTGTTACAGCACGGGGACCAATAGAAGCAAGGATCTATTATGCCACCATGGAGGCCAAGAATCAAATAATTCATTGTGACATCAAGTGGCCTAAAAGGGCATGGGATGCATTGTGACAGCACAGGGGTTAAGAGAAGCAAGGATCCATTGTGACCCAATGGAGGCTAATAATCCCAGGATCCCATTTGACACCAGGGGGGGGAATAGGGCCAGGGATGGATTGTGACAGCATGGGGCCCAATAGAAACAAGGAACCATTATGACACCATGGAACCCAAGAATCAAATGATTCATTGTGGCATCAAGTGGCCTAAAAGGGCATGGGATGCATTGTGACAGCACAGGCGTTAAGAGAAGCAAGGATCCATTGTGACCCAATGCAGGCTAACAATCTAATGATCCCTTGTGACACCAATGGGCCTGAAAGGGCCAGGGATGAATTGCGTCAGCATGGGGCCCAAGTAAACCTGGTACAATTATGCCACCATGGAGGCCAAGAATCAAATGATTCATTGTGACATCAAGTGGCCTAAAAGGGCATGGGATGCATTGTGACACCACAGGGGTTAAGAGAAGAAAGGAACCATTGTGACCCAATGCAGGCTAACAATCTAAGAATCCCATTTGACACCAGGGGCCGTAAAAGGTCCAGGGAAGAATTGTGACAGCATGGAGCCCAATAGAAACAAGGAAGCATTATGACACCATGGAGGCCAAGAATCAAATGATTCATTGTGACATCAAGTGGCCTAAAAGGGCATGGAATGCATTGTGACACCACAGAGGTTAAGAGAAGCAAGGAATCATTGTGACCCAATGCAGGCTAACAATCTAATGATCCCTTGTGGCACCGGGGGGTATAAAAAGGGCCAGGGATGGATTGTTTCAGCACGGGGACCAATAGAAGCAAGGATCTATTATGCCACCATGGAGGCCAAGAATCAAATTATTCATTGTGACATCAAGTGGCCGAAAAGTGCATGGGATGCATTGTGACAGCACAGGGGTTAAGAGAGGCTAAGATCCATTGTGACCCAATGGAGGCTAACAATCTAATAATCCCTTTTGACACCAAAGGGCCTAAAAGGGGCAGGGATGTATTGTGAAAGCAGGGGGCCCAATGAAAACCTGGTACAATTACGCCAACATGGAGGCCAAGAATCAAATGATTCATTGTGACATCCAGTGGCCTAAAAGGGCATGGGATGCATTGTGACACCACAGGGGTTAAGAGAACCAAGGAACCATTGTGACCCAATGCAGGCTAACAATCTAAGAATCCCTTGTGACACCAGGGGGCGCAAAAGGGCCACGGATGGACTCTGACAGCATGGGGACCTATAGAAGCAAGGAACCATTATGACACCATGAAGGCCAAGAATCAAATGGTTCATTGTGACATCAAGTGGCCTAAAAGGGCATGGGATGCATTGTGACACCACAGAGGTTAAGAGAAGCAAGGAACCATTGTGACCCAATGCAGGCTAGCAATCTAATGATCCCTTGTGACACCAATGGGCCTAAAAGGGCCAGGGATGAATTGCGAAAGCATGGGGCCCAAGTAAAACCTGGTACAATTATGCCACCATGGAGGCCAAGAATCAAATGATTCATTGTGACATCAAGTGGCCTAAAAGGGCATGGGATGCATTGTGACAGCACAGGGGTTAAGAGATGCAAGGATCCATTGTGACCCAATGGAGGCTAACAATCTAATGATCCCTTTTGACACCAGGGGGCGTAAAAGGGCCAGGGATGAATTGTGACAGCATGGGGCCCAAGAGAAAGAAGGAACCATTATGACACCATGGAGGCCAAGAATCAAATGATTCATTGTGACATCAAGTGGCCTAAAAGGGCATGGAATGCATTGTGACACCACAGAGGTTAAGAGAAGCAAGGAATCGTTGTGACCCAATGCAGGCTAACAATCTAATGATCCCTTTTGACACCAATGGGCCTAAAAGGGTCAGGGATGTATTGTGAAAGCATGGGGCCCAATGAAAACCTGGTACAATTTCGCCACCATGGAGGCCAAGAATCAAATGATTCATTGTGACATCAAGTGGCCTAAAAGGGCATGGGATGCATTGTGACACCACAGGGGTTAAGAGAAGCAAGGAACCATTGTGACCCAATGCAGGCTAACAATCTAAGAATCCTTTGTGGCACCAGGGGGCGCAAAATGACCACGGATGAACTCTGACAGCATGGGGACCTATAGAAGCAAGGAACCATTATGACACCATGAAGGCCAAGAATCAAATGGTTCATTGTGACATCAAGTGGCCTAAAAGGGCTTGGAATGCATTGTGACACCACAGAGGTTAAGAGAAGCAAGGAACCATTGTGACCCTATGCAGGCTAACGATCTAATGATCCCTTGTGGCACCGGGGGGTATAAAAAGGGCCAGGGATGGATTGTTACAGCACGGGGAAAAATAGAAGCAAGGATCTATTATGCCACCATGGAGGCCAAGAATCAAATAATTCATTGTGACATCATGTGGCCTTAAAGGGCATGGGATGCATTGTGACAGCACAGGGGTTAAGAAAAGCAAGGATCCATTGTGACCCAATGTTGGCTAACAATCTAATGATCCCTTTTGACACCAATGGGCCTAAAAGGGGCAAGGAAGTATTGTGAAAGCATGGGGCCCAATTAAAACCTGGTACAATTACGCCACCATGGAGGCCAAGAATCAAATGATTCATTGTGACATCAAGTGGCCTAAAAGGGCATGGGATGCATTGTGACACCACAGGGGTTAAGAGAACCAAGGAACCATTGTGACCCAATGTAGGCTAACAATCTAAGAATCCCATTTGACACCAGGGGCCGTAAAAGGTCCAGGGATGAATTGTGACAGCATGGAGCCCAATAGAAACAAGGAAGCATTATGCCACCATGGAGGCCAAGAATCAAATGATTCATTGTGACATTAAGTGGCCTAAAAGGGCATGGGATGCATTGTGACACCACAGGGGTTAAGAGAACCAAGGAACCATTGTGACCCAATGCAGGCTAACAATCTAAGAATCCCTTGTGACACCAGGGGGCGCAAAAGGGCCAGGGATGGATTGTGACAGCATGGGGCCCAATAGAAACAAGGAACCATTATGACACCATGGAACCCAAGAATCAAATGATTCATTGTGACATCAAGTGGCCTAAAAGGGCATGGGATGCATTGTGACACCACAGAGGTTAAGAGAAGCAAGGAACCATTGTGACCCTATGCAGGCTAACAATCTAATGATCCCTTGTGACACCAATGGGCCTAAAAGGGCCAGGGATGAATTGCGACAGCATGGGGCCCAAGTAAAACCTGGTACAATTATGCCACCATGGAGGCCAAGAATCAAATGATTCATTGTGACATCAAGTGGCCTAAAAGGGCATGGGATGCATTGTGACACCACAGGGGTTAAGAGAAGCAAGGAACCATTGTGACCCAATGCAGGCTAACAATCTAAGAATCCCATTTGACACCAGGGGCCGTAAAAGGTCCAGGGAAGAATTGTGACAGCATGGAGCCCAATAGAAACAAGGAAGCATTATGACACCATGGAGGCCAAGAATCAAATGATTCATTGTGACATCAAGTGGCCTAAAAGGGCATGGGATGCATTGTGACACCACAGGGGTTAAGAGAACCAAGGAACCATTGTGACCCAATGCAGGCTAACAATCTAAGAATCCCTTGTGACACCAGGGGGCGCAAAAGGGCCACGGATGGACTCTGACAGCATGGGGACCTATAGAAGCAAGGAACCATTATGACACCATGAAGGCCAAGAATCAAATGGTTCATTGTGACATCAAGTGGCCTAAAAGGGCATGGGATGCATTGTGACACCACAGAGGTTAAGAGAAGCAAGGAACCATTGTGACCCAATGCAGGCTAACAATCTAATGATCCCTTGTGACACCAATGGGCCTAAAAGGGCCAGGGATGAATTGCGAAAGCATGGGGCCCAAGTAAAACCTGGTACAATTATGCCACCATGGAGGCCAAGAATCAAATGATTCATTGTGACATCAAGTGGCCTAAAAGGGCATGGGATGCATTGTGACACCACAGGGGTTAAGAAATGCAAGGATCCATTGTGACCCAATGGAGGCTAATAATCCCAGGATCCCATTTGACACCAGGGGGCGTAAAAGGGCCAGGGATGAATTGTGACAGCATGGGGCCCAAGAGAAACAAGGAACCATTATGACACCATGGAGGCCAAGAATCAAATGATTCATTGTGACATCAAGTGGCCTAAAAGGGCATGGAATGCATTGTGACACCACAGAGGTTAAGAGAAGCAAGGAATCATTGTGACCCAATGCAGGCTAACAATCTAATGATCCCTTTTGACACCAATGGGCCTAAAAGGGGCAGGGATGTATTGTGAAAGCATGGGGCCCAATGAAAACCTGGTACAATTTCGCCACCATGGAGGCCAAGCATCAAATGATTCATTGTGACATCAAGTGGCCTAAAAGGGCATGGGATGCATTGTGACACCACAGGGGTTAAGAGAAGCAAGGAACCATTGTGACCCAATGCAGGCTAACAATCTAAGAATCCTTTGTGGCACCAGGGGGCGCAAAATGACCACGGATGAACTCTGACAGCATGGGGACCTATAGAAGCAAGGAACCATTATGACACCATGAAGGCCAAGAATCAAATGGTTCATTGTGACATCAAGTGGCCTAAAAGGGCTTGGAATGCATTGTGACACCACAGAGGTTAAGAGAAGCAAGGAACCATTGTGACCCTATGCAGGCTAACGATCTAATGATCCCTTGTGGCACCAGGGGGTATAAAAAGGGCCAGGGATGGATTGTTACAGCACGGGGAGCAATAGAAGCAAGGATCTATTATGCCACCATGGAGGCCAAGAATCAAATAATTCATTGTGACATCATGTGGCCTTAAAGGGCATGGGATGCATTGTGACAGCACAGGGGTTAAGAAAAGCAAGGATCCATTGTGACCCAATGTTGGCTAACAATCTAATGATCCCTTTTGACACCAATGGGCCTAAAAGGGGCAGGGATGTATTGTGAAAGCATGGGGCCCAATTAAAACCTGGTACAATTACGCCACCATGGAGGCCAAGAATCAAATGATTCATTGTGACATCAAGTGGCCTAAAAGGGATTGGAATGAATTGTGACACCACAGAGGTTAAGAGAAGCAAGGAACCATTGTGACCCAATGCAGGCTAACAATCTAATGATCCCTTGTGGCACCAGGGTGTATAAAAAGGACCAGGGATGGATTGTTACAGCACGGGGACCAATAGAAGCAAGGATCTATTATGCCACCATGGAGGCCAAGAATCAAATGATTCATTGTGACATCAAGTGGCCTAAAAGGGCATGGGATGCATTGTGACACCACAGAGGTTAAGAGAAGCAAGGAACCATTGTGACCCAATGCAGGCTAACAATCTAAGAATCCCTTGTGACACCAATGGGCCTAAAAGGGGCAGGGATGAATTGTTACAACACGGGGACCAATAGAAACAAGGATCTATTATGCCACCATGGAGGCCAAGAATCAAATGATTCATTGTGACATCAAGTGGCCTAAAAGGGCATGGGATGCATTGTGACACCACAGAGGTTAAGAGAACCAAGGAACCATTGTGACCCAATGCAGGCTAACAATCTAATGATCCCTTGTGGCACCAGGGGGTATAAAAAGGGCCAGGGATGGATTGTTACAGCACGGGGACCAATAGAAGCAAGGATCTATTATGCCACCGTGGAGGCCAAGAATCAAATGATTCATTGTGACATCATGTGGCCTAAAAGGGCATGGGATGCATTGTGACAGCACAGGGGTTAAGAGAAGCAAGGATCCATTGTGACCCAATGTTGGCTAACAATCTAATGATCCCTTTTGACACCAATGGGCCTAAAAGGGGCAGGGATGTATTGTGAAAGCATGGGGCCCAATTAAAACCTGGTACAATTACGCCACCATGGAGGCCAAGAATCAAATGATTCATTGTGACATCAAGTGGCCTAAAAGGGCATGGGATGCATTGTGACACCACAGAGGTTAAGAGAAGCAAGGAACCATTGTGACCCAATGTAGGCTATCAATCTAAGAATCCCTTTTGACACCAGGGGGCGCAAAAGGACCACGGATGAACTCTGACAGCATGGGGAGCTAGAGAAGCAAGGAACCATTATGACACCATGAAGGCCAAGAATCAAATGGTTCATTGTAAGACCAAGTGGCCTAAAAGGGCTTGGAATGCATTGTGACACCACAGAGGTTAAGAGAAGCAAGGAACCATTGTGACCCAATGCAGGCTAACAATCTAATGATCCCTTGTGGCACCAGGGGGTATAAAAAGGGCCAGGGATGGATTGTTACAGCACGGGGACCAATAGAAGCAAGGATCTATTATGCCACCGTGGAGGCCAAGAATCAAATGATTCATTGTGACATCAAGTGGCCTAAAAGGGCATGGGATGCATTGTGACACCACAGGGGTTAAGAGAAGCAAGGATCCATTGTGACCCAATGGAGGCTAACAATCTAATAATCCCTTTTGACACCAATGGGCCTAAAAGGGGCAGGGATGTATTGTGAAAGCATGGGGCCCAATGAAATCCTGGTACAATTACGCCACCATGGAGGCCAAGAATCAAATGATTCATTGTGACATCAAGTGGCCTAAAAGGGCATGGGATGCATTGTGACACCACAGGGGTTAAGAGAACCAAGGAACCATTGTTTCCCAATGCAGGCTAACAATCTAAGAATCCCTTGTGACACCAGGGGGCGCAAAAGGGCCACGGATGGACTCTGACAGCATGGGGACCTATGGAAGCAAGGAACCATTATGACACCATGAAGGCCAAGAATCAAATGGTTCATTGTAAGACCAAGTGGCCTAAAAGGGCTTGGAATGCATTGTGACAGCACAGAGGTTAAGAGAAGCAAGGAACCATTGTGACCCAATGCAGGCTAACAATCTAATGATCCCTTGTGGCACCAGGGGGTATAAAAAGGGCCAGGGATGAATTGTGACAGCATGGGGCCCAATAGAAACAAGGAACCATTATGACACCATGGAGGCCAAGAATCAAATGATTCATTGTGACATCAAGTGGCCTAAAAGGGCATGGGATGCATTGTGACACCACAGAGGTTAAGAGAAGCAAGGAACCATTGTGACCCATTGCAGGCTAACAATCTAATGATCCCTAGTGACACCAATGGGCCTAAAAGGGCCAGGGATGGATTGTTACAGCACGGGGACCAATAGAAGCAAGGATCTATTATGCCACCATGGAGGCCAAGAATCAAATGATTCATTGTGACATCAAGTGGCCTAAAAGGGCATGGGATGCATTGTGACAGCACAGGGGTTAAGAGAAGCAAGGATCCATTGTGACCCAATGGAGGCTAATAATCCCAGGATCCCATTTGACACCAGGGGGGGGAATAGGGCCAGGGATGGATTGTGTCAGCATGGGGCCCAATAGAAACAAGGAACCATTATGACACCATGGAACCCAAGAATCAAATGATTCATTCTGACATCAAGTGCCCTAAAAGGGCATGGGATGCATTGTGACAGCACAGGCGTTAAGAGAAGCAAGGAACCATTGTGACCCAATGTAGGCTAACAATCTAATGATCCCTTGTGACACCAATGGGCCTAAAAGGGCCAGGGATGAATTGCGACTGCATGGGGCCCAATAGAAACAAGGAACCATTATGACACAATAGAGGCCAAGAATCAAATGATTCATTGTGACATCAAGTGGCCTAAAAGGGCTTGGAATGCATTGTGACACCTCAGAGGTTAAGAGAAGCAAGGAACCATTGTGACCCTATGCAGGCTAACGATCTAATGATCCCTTGTGGCACCAGGGGGTATAAAAAGGGCCAGGGATGGATTGTTACAGCACGGGGAGCAATAGAAGCAAGGATCTATTATGCCACCATGGAGGCCAAGAATCAAATAATTCATTGTGACATCATGTGGCCTTAAAGGGCATGGGATGCATTGTGACAGCACAGGGGTTAAGAAAAGCAAGGATCCATTGTGACCCAATGTTGGCTAACAATCTAATGATCCCTTTTGACACCAATGGGCCTAAAAGGGGCAGGGATGTATTGTGAAAGCATGGGGCCCAATGAAAACCTGGTACAATTAGGCCTCCATGGAGGCCAAGAATCAAATGATTCATTGTGACATCAAGTGGCCTAAAAGGGCATGGGATGCATTGTGACACCACAGGGGTTAAGAGAAGCAAGGAACCATTGTGACCCAATGTAGGCTAACAATCTAAGAATCCCTTTTGACACCAGGGGGCGCAAAAGGACCACGGATGAACTCTGACAGCATGGGGAGCTAGAGAAGCAAGGAACCATTATGACACCATGAAGGCCAAGAATCAAATGGTTCATTGTAAGACCAAGTGGCCTAAAAGGGCTTGGAATGCATTGTGACACCACAGAGGTTAAGAGAAGCAAGGAACCATTGTGACCCAATGCAGGCTAACAATCTAATCATCCCTTGTGACACCAATGGGCGTAAAAGGGGCAGGGATGAATTGTTACAACACGGGGACCAATAGAAGCAAGGATCTATTATGCCACCATGGAGGCCAAGAATCAAATGATTCATTGTGACATCAAGTGGCCTAAAAGGGCATGGGATGCATTGTGACACCACAGAGGTTAAGAGAAGCAAGGAACCATTGTGACCCTATGCAGGCTAACAATCTAATGATCCCTTGTGGCACCAGGAGGTATAAAAAGGGCCAGGGATGGATTGTTACAGCACGGGGACCAATAGAAGCAAGGATCTATTATGTCACCGTGGAGGCCAAGAATCAAATGATTCATTGTGACATCAAGTGGCCTAAAAGGGCATGGGATGCATTGTGACACCACAGGCGTTAAGAGAAGCAAGGATCCATTGTGACCCAATGTAGGCTAACAATTTAATGATCCCTTTTGACACCAATGGGCCTAAAAGGGGCTGGGATGTGTTGTGAAAGCATGGGGCCCAAGTAAAACCTGGTACAATTACGCCACCATGGAGGCCAAGAATCAAATGATTCATTGTGACATCAAGTGGCCTAAAAGGGCATGGGATGCATTGTGACACCACAGGGGTTAAGAGAAGCAAGGAACCATTGTGACCCAATGTAGGCTAACAATCTAAGAATCCCTATTGACACCAGGGGGCGCAAAAGGACCATGGTTGAACTCTGACAGCATGGGGAGCTATAGAAGCAAGGAACAATTATGGCACCATGAAGGCCAAGAATCAAATGGTTCATTGTAAGACCAAGTGGCCTAAAAGGGCTTGGAATGCATTGTGACCCTACAGAGGTTAAGAGAAGCAAGGAACCATTGTGACCCAATGCAGGCTAACAATCTAATGATCCCTTGTGGCACCAGGGGGTATAAAAAGGGCCATGGATGGATTGTTACAGCACGGGGACCAATAGAAGCAAGGATCGATTATGCCACCGTGGAGGCCAAGAATCAAATGATTCATTGTGACATCAAGTGGCCTAAAAGGGCATGGGATGCATTGTGACAGCACAGGGGTAAAGAGAAGCAAGGATCCATTGTGACCCAATGTTGGCTAACAATCTAATGATCCCTTTTGACACCAATGGGCCTAAAAGGGGCAGGGATGTATTGTGAAAGCATGGGGCCCAATTAAAACCTGGTACAATTACGCCACCATGGAGGCCAAGAATCAAATGATTCATTGTGACATCAAGTGGCCTAAAAGGGCATGGGATGCATTTTGACACCACAGAGGTTAAGAGAAGCAAGGAACCATTGTGACCCAATGTAGGCTAACAATCTAAGAATCCCTTTTGACACCAGGGGGCGCAAAAGGACCACGGATGAACTCTGACAGCATGGGGAGCTATAGAAGCAAGGAACCATTATGACACCATGAAGGCCAAGAATCAAATGGTTCATTGTAAGACCAAGTGGCCTAAAAGGGCTTGGAATGCATTGTGACACCACAGAGGTTAAGAGAAGCAAGGAACCATTGTGACCCAATGCAGGCTAACAATCTAATGATCCCTTGTGGCACCAGGGGGTATAAAAAGGGCCAGGGATGGATTGTTACAGCACGGGGACCAATAGAAGCAAGGATCTATTATGCCACCGTGGAGGCCAAGAATCAAATGATTCATTGTGACATCAAGTGGCCTAAAAGGGCATGGGATGCATTGTGACACCACAGGGGTTAAGAGAAGCAAGGATCCATTGTGACCCAATGGAGGCTAACAATCTAATAATCCCTTTTGACACCAATGGGCCTAAAAGGGGCAGGGATGTATTGTGAAAGCATGGGGCCCAATGAAAACCTGGTCCAATTACGCCACCATGGAGGCCAAGAATCAAATGATTCATTGTGACATCAAGTGGCCTAAAAGGGCATGGGATGCATTGTGACACCACAGGGGTTAAGAGAAGCAAGGAACCATTGTTTCCCAATGCAGGCTAACAATCTAAGAATCCCTTGTGACACCAGGGGGCGCAAAAGGGCCACGGATGGACTCTGACAGCATGGGGACCTATGGAAGCAAGGAACCATTATGACACCATGAAGGCCAAGAATCAAATGGTTCATTGTGACATCAAGTGGCCTAAAAGGGCTTGGAATGCATTGTGACAGCACAGAGGTTAAGAGAAGCAAGGAACCATTGTGACCCAATGCAGACTAACAATCTAATGATCCCTTGTGGCACCAGGGGGTATAAAAAGGGCCAGGGATGAATTGTGACAGCATGGGGCCCAATAGAAACAAGGAACCATTATGACACCATGGAGGCCAAGAATCAAATGATTCATTGTGACATCAAGTGGCCTAAAAGGGCATGGGATGCATTGTGACACCACAGAGGTTAAGAGAAGCAAGGAACCATTGTGACCCATTGCAGGCTAACAATCTAATGATCCCTAGTGACACCAATGGGCCTAAAAGGGCCAGGGATGGATTGTTACAGCACGGGGACCAATAGAAGCAAGGATCTATTATGCCACCATGGAGGCCAAGAATCAAATGATTCATTGTGACATCAAGTGGCCTAAAAGGGCATGGGATGCATTGTGACAGCACAGGGGTTAAGAGAAGCAAGGATCCATTGTGACCCAATGGAGGCTAATAATCCCAGGATCCCATTTGACACCAGGGGGGGGAATAGGGCCAGGGATGGATTGTGTCAGCATGGGGCCCAATAGAAACAAGGAACCATTATGACACCATGGAACCCAAGAATCAAATGATTCATTCTGACATCAAGTGCCCTAAAAGGGCATGGGATGCATTGTGACAGCACAGGCGTTAAGAGAAGCAAGGAACCATTGTGACCCAATGTAGGCTAACAATCTAATGATCCCTTGTGACACCAATGGGCCTAAAAGGGCCAGGGATGAATTGTGACAGCATGGGGCCCAATAGAAACAAGGAACCATTATGCCACCATGGAGGCCAAGAATCAAATGATTCATTGTGACATCAAGTGGCCTAAAAGGGCTTGGAATGCATTGTGACACCACAGAGGTTAAGAGAAGCAAGGAACCATTGTGACCCTATGCAGGCTAACGATCTAATGATCCCTTGTGGCACCAGGGGGTATAAAAAGGGCCAGGGATGGATTGTTACAGCACGGGGACCAATAGAAGCAAGGATCTATTATGCCACCATGGAGGCCAAGAATCAAATATTTCATTGTGACATCATGTGGCCTTAAAGGGCATGGGATGCATTGTGACAGCACAGGGGTTAAGAAAAGCAAGGATCCATTGTGACCCAATGGAGGCTAACAATCTAATGATCCCTTTTGACACCAATGGGCCTAAAAGGGGCAGGGATGTATTGTGAAAGCATGGGGCCCAATGAAAACCTGGTACAATTACGCCACCATGGAGGCCAAGAATCAAATGATTCATTGTGACATCAAGTGGCCTAAAAGGGCATGGGATGCATTGTGACACCACAGAGGTTAAGAGAAGCAAGGAACCATTGTGACCCAATGTAGGCTATCAATCTAAGAATCCCTTTTGACACCAGGGGGCGCAAAAGGACCACGGATGAACTCTGACAGCATGGGGAGCTATAGAAGCAAGGAACCATTATGACACCATGAAGGCCAAGAATCAAATGGTTCATTGTAAGACCAAGTGGCCTAAAAGGGCTTGGAATGCATTGTGACACCACAGAGGTTAAGAGAAGCAAGGAACCATTGTGACCCAATGCAGGCTAACAATCTAATGATCCCTTGTGGCACCAGGGGGTATAAAAAGGGCCAGGGATGGATTGTTACAGCACGGGGACCAATAGAAGCAAGGATCTATTATGCCACCGTGGAGGCCAAGAATCAAATGATTCATTGTGACATCAAGTGGCCTAAAAGGGCATGGGATGCATTGTGACAGCACAGGGGTTAAGAGAAGCAAGGATCCATTGTGACCCAATGGAGGCTAACAATCTAATAATCCCTTTTGACACCAATGGGCCTAAAAGGGGCAGGGATGTATTGTGAAAGCATGGGGCCCAATGAAAACCTGGTACAATTACGCCACCATGGAGGCCAAGAATCAAATGATTCATTGTGACATCAAGTGGCCTAAAAGGGCATGGGATGCATTGTGACACCACAGGGGTTAAGAGAACAAAGGAACCATTGTTTCCCAATGCAGGCTAACAATCTAAGAATCCCTTGTGACACCAGGGGGCGCAAAAGGGCCACGGATGGACTCTGACAGCATGGGGACCTATGGAAGCAAGGAACCATTATGACACCATGAAGGCCAAGAATCAAATGGTTCATTGTGACATCAAGTGGCCTAAAAGGGCTTGGAATGCATTGTGACAGCACAGAGGTTAAGAGAAGCAAGGAACCATTGTGACCCAATGCAGACTAACAATCTAATGATCCCTTGTGGCACCAGGGGGTATAAAAAGGGCCAGGGATGAATTGTGACAGCATGGGGCCCAATAGAAACAAGGAACCATTATGACACCATGGAGGCCAAGAATCAAATGATTCATTGTGACATCAAGTGGCCTAAAAGGGCATGGGATGCATTGTGACACCACAGAGGTTAAGAGAAGCAAGGAACCATTGTGACCCATTGCAGGCTAACAATCTAATGATCCCTTGTGACACCAATGGGCCTAAAAGGGCCAGGGATGGATTGTTACAGCACGGGGACCAATAGAAGCAAGGATCTATTATGCCACCATGGAGGCCAAGAATCAAATGATTCATTGTGACATCAAGTGGCCTAAAAGGGCATGGGATGCATTGTGACAGCACAGGGGTTAAGAGAAGCAAGGAACCATTGTGACCCAATGGAGGCTAATAATCCCAGGATCCCATTTGACACCAGGGGGGGGAATAGGGCCAGGGATGGATTGTGTCAGCATGGGGCCCAATAGAAACAAGGAACCATTATGACACCATGGAACCCAAGAATCAAATGATTCATTCTGACATCAAGTGCCCTAAAAGGGCATGGGATGCATTGTGACAGCACAGGCGTTAAGAGAAGCAAGGAACCATTGTGACCCAATGTAGGCTAACAATCTAATGATCCCTTGTGACACCAATGGGCCTAAAAGGGCCAGGGATGAATTGCGACAGCATGGGGCCCAATAGAAACAAGGAACCATTATGACACCATGGAGGCCAAGAATCAAATGATTCATTGTGACATCAAGTGGCCTAAAAGGGCTTGGAATGCATTGTGACACCACAGAGGTTAAGAGAAGCAAGGAACCATTGTGACCCAATGGAGGCTAACAATCTAATGATCCCTTGTGGCACCAGGGGGTATAAAAAGGGCCAGGGATGGATTGTTACAGCACGGGGACCAATAGAAGCAAGGATCTATTATGCCACCATGGAGGCCAAGAATCAAATGATTCATTGTGACATCAAGTGGCCTAAAAGGGCATGGGATGCATTGTGACACCACAGGGGTTAAGAGAACCAAGGAACCATTGTGACCCAATGTAGGCTAACAATCTAAGAATCCCTTTTGACACCAGGGGGCGCAAAAGGACCACGGATGAACTCTGACAGCATGGGGAGCTAGAGAAGCAAGGAACCATTATGACACCATGAAGGCCAAGAATCAAATGGTTCATTGTAAGACCAAGTGGCCTAAAAGGGCTTGGAATGCATTGTGACACCACAGAGGTTAAGAGAAGCAAGGAACCATTGTGACCCAATGCAGGCTAACAATCTAATGATCCCTTGTGACACCAAAGGGCCTAAAAGGGCCAGGGATGGATTGTTACAGCACGGGGACCAATAGAAGCAAGGATCTATTATGCCACCGTGGAGGCCAAGAATCAAATGATTCATTGTGACATCAAGTGGCCTAAAAGGGCATGGGATGCATTGTGACAGCACAGGGGTTAAGAGAAGCAAGGATCCATTGTGACCCAATGGAGGCTAACAATCTAATGATCCCTTTTGACACCAATGGGCCTAAAAGGGCCAGGGATGGATTGTGAAAGCATGGGGCCCAATTAAAATCTGGTACTATTTCGCCACCATGGAGGCCAAGAATCAAATGATTCATTGTGACATCAAGTGGCCTAAAAGGGCATGGGATGCATTGTGACACCACAGAGGTTAAGAGAAGCAAGGAACCATTGTGACCCAATGCAGGCTAACAATCTAATCATCCCTTGTGACACCAATGGGCGTAAAAGGGGCAGGGATGAATTGTTACAACACGGGGATCAATAGAAGCAAGGATCTATTATGCCACCATGGAGGCCAAGAATCAAATGATTCATTGTGACATCAAGTGGCCTAAAAGGGCATGGGATGCATTGTGACACCACAGAGGTTAAGAGAAGCAAGGAACCATTGTGACCCAATGGAGGCTAATAATCTAATGATCCCTTGTGGCACCAGGAGGTATAAAAAGGGCCAGGGATGGATTGTTACAGCACGGGGACCAATAGAAGCAAGGATCTATTATGTCACCGTGGAGGCCAAGAATCAAATGATTCATTGTGACATCAAGTGGCCTAAAAGGGCATGGGATGCATTGTGACACCACAGGCGTTAAGAGAAGCAAGGATCCATTGTGACCCAATGTAGGCTAACAATTTAATGATCCCTTTTGACACCAATGGGCCTAAAAGGGGCTGGGATGTGTTGTGAAAGCATGGGGCCCAATTAAAACCTGGTACAATTACGCCACCATGGAGGCCAAGAATCAAATGATTCATTGTGACATCAAGTGGCCTAAAAGGGCATGGGATGCATTGTGACACCACAGGGGTTAAGAGAAGCAAGGAACCATTGTGACCCAATGTAGGCTAACAATCTAAGAATCCCTATTGACACCAGGGGGCGCAAAAGGACCATGGCTGAACTCTGACAGCATGGGGAGCTATAGAAGCAAGGAACAATTATGGCACCATGAAGGCCAAGAATCAAATGGTTCATTGTAAGACCAAGTGGCCTAAAAGGGCTTGGAATGCATTGTGACCCCACAGAGGTTAAGAGAAGCAAGGAACCATTGTGACCCAATGCAGGCTAACAATCTAATGATCCCTTGTGGCACCAGGGGGTATAAAAAGGGCCATGGATGGATTGTTACAGCACGGGGACCAATAGAAGCAAGGATCGATTATGCCACCGTGGAGGCCAAGAATCAAATGATTCATTGTGACATCAAGTGGCCTAAAAGGGCATGGGATGCATTGTGACAGCACAGGGGTAAAGAGAAGCAAGGATCCATTGTGACCCAATGTTGGCTAAGAATCTAATGATCCCTTTTGACACCAATGGGCCTAAAAGGGGCAGGGATGTATTGTGAAAGCATGGGGCCCAATTAAAACCTGGTACAATTACGCCACCATGGAGGCCAAGAATCAAATGATTCATTGTGACATCAAGTGGCCTAAAAGGGCATGGGATGCATTGTGACACCACAGGGGTTAAGAGAACCAAGGAACCATTGTTACTCAATGCAGGCTAACAATCTAAGAATCCCTTGTGACACCAGGGGTCCCAAAAGGGCCACGGATGGACTCTGACAGCATGGGGAGCTATAGAAGCAAGGAACCATTATGACACCATGAAGGCCAAGAATCAAATGGTTCATTGTAAGACCAAGTGGCCTAAAAGGGCTTGGAATGCATTGTGACAGCACAGAGGTTAAGAGAAGCAAGGAATCATTGTGACCCAATGCAGGCTAAAAATCTAATGATCCCTTGTGGCACCAGGGGGTATTAAAAGGGCCAGGGATGAATTGTGACAGCATGGGGCCCAATAGAAACAAGGAACCATTATGACACCATGGCGGCCAAGAATCAAATGATTCATTGTGACATCAAGTGGCCTAAAAGGGCATGGGATGCATTGTGACACCACAGAGGTTAAGAGAAGCAAGGAACCATTGTGACCCATTGCAGGCTAACAATCTAATGATCCCTTTTGACATCAATGGGCCTAAAAGGGGCAGGGATCGATTGTTACAGCACGGGGACCAATAGAAGCAAGGATCTATTATGCCACCATGGAGGCCAAGAATCAAATGATTCATTGTGACATCAAGTGGCCTAAAAGGGCATGGGATGCATTGTGACAGCACAGGGGTTAAGAGAAGCAAGGATCCATTGTGACCCAATGGAGGCTAATAATCCCAGGATCCCATTTGACACCAGGGGGGGGAATAGGGCCAGGGATGGATTGTGACAGCATGGGGCCCAATAGAAACAAGGAACCATTATGGCACCATGGAACCCAAGAATCAAATGATTCATTGTGACATCAAGTGGCCTAAAAGGGCATGGAATGCATTGTGACACCACAGAGGTTAAGAGAAGAAAGGAATCATTGTGACCCAATGGAGGCTAACAATCTAATAATCCCTTTTGACACCAAAGGGCCTAAAAGGGGCAGGGATGTATTGTGAAAGCAGGGGGCCCAGTGAAAACCTCGTACAATTACGCCAACATGGAGGCCAAGAATCAAATGATTCATTGTGACATCCAGTGGCCTAAAAGTGCATGGGATGCATTGTGACACCACAGGGGTTAAGAGAACCTAGGAACCATTGTGACCCAATGCAGGCTAACAATTTAAGAATCCCTTTTGACACCAGGGGGCGCAAAAGGGCCACGGATGGACTCTGACAGCATGGGGACCTATAGAAGCAAGGAACCATTATGACACCATGAAGGCCAAGAATCAAATGGTTCATTGTGACATCAAGTGGCCTAAAAGGGCATGGGATGCATTGTGACACCACAGAGGTTAAGAGAAGCAAGGAACCATTGTGACCCAATGCAGGCTAACAATCTAATGATCCCTTTTGACACCAATGGGCCTAAAAGGGGCAGGGATGTATTGTGAAAGCATGGGGCCCAATGAAAACCTGGTACAATTTCGCCACCATGGAGGCCAAGAATCAAATGATTCATTGTGACATCAAGTGGCCTAAAAGGGCATGGGATGCATTGTGACACCACAGGGGTTAAGAGAAGCAAGGAACCATTGTGACCCAATGCAGGCTAACAATGTAAGAATCCCTTGTGGCACCAGGGGGCGCAAAATGACCACGGATGAACTCTGACAGCATGGGGACCTATAGAAGCAAGGAACCATTATGACACCATGAAGGCCAAGAATCAAATGGTTCATTGTGACATCAAGTGGCCTAAAAGGGCTTGGAATGCATTGTGACACCACAGAGGTTAAGAGAAGCAAGGAACCATTGTGACCCTATGCAGGCTAACGATCTAATGATCCCTTGTGGCACCAGGGTGTATAAAAAGGGCCAGGGATGGATTGTTACAGCACGGGGACCAATAGAAGCAAGGATCTATTATGCCACCATGGAGGCCAAGAATCAAATGATTCATTGTGACATCAAGTGGCCTAAAAGGGCATGGGATGCATTGTGACACCACAGGGGTTAAGAGAAGCAAGGAACCATTGTGACCCAATGCAGGCTAACAATCTAAGAATCCCTTGTGACACCAGGGGGCGCAAAAGGGCCAGGGATGGATTGTGACAGCATGGGGCCCAATAGAAACAAGGAACCATTATGACACCATGGAACCCAAGAATCAAATGATTCATTGTGACATCAAGTGGCCTAAAAGGGCATGGGATGCATTGTGACAGCACAGGCGTTAAGAGAAGCAAGGAACCATTGTGACCCAATGCAGGCTAACAATCTAATGATCCCTTGTGACACCAATGGGCCTAAAAGGGCCAGGGATGAATTGCGACAGCATGGGGCCCAAGTAAAACCTGGTACAATTATGCCACCATGGAGGCCAAGAATCAAATGATTCATTGTGACATCAAGTGGCCTAAAAGGGCATGGGATGCATTGTGACACCACAGGGGTTAAGAGAAGCAAGGAACCATTGTGACCCAATGCAGGCTAACAATCTAAGAATCCCATTTGACACCAGGGGCCGTAAAAGGTCCAGGGATGAATTGTGACAGCATGGAGCCCAATAGAAACAAGGAAGCATTATGACACCATGGAGGCCAAGAATCAAATGATTCATTGTGACATCAAGTGGCCTAAAAGGGCATGGGATGCATTGTGACAGCACAGGCGTTAAGAGAAGCAAGGAACCATTGTGACCCAATGCAGGCTAACAATCTAAGAATCCCTTGTGACACCAGGGGGCGCAAAAGGGCCACGGATGGACTCTGACAGCATGGGGACCTATAGAAGCAAGGAACCATTATGACACCATGAAGGCCAAGAATCAAATGGTTCATTGTGACATCAAGTGGCCTAAAAGGGCATGGGATGCATTGTGACACCACAGAGGTTAAGAGAAGCAAGGAACCATTGTGACCCAATGCAGGCTAACAATCTAAGAATCCCATTTGACACCAGGGGCCGTAAAAGGTCCAGGGATGAATTGTGACAGCATGGAGCCCAATAGAAACAAGGAAGCATTATGACACCATGGAGGCCAAGAATCAAATGATTCATTGTGACATCAAGTGGCCTAAAAGGGCATGGGATGCATTGTGACAGCACAGGCGTTAAGAGAAGCAAGGAACCATTGTGACCCAATGCAGGCTAACAATCTAAGAATCCCTTGTGACACCAGGGGGCGCAAAAGGGCCACGGATGGACTCTGACAGCATGGGGACCTATAGAAGCAAGGAACCATTATGACACCATGAAGGCCAAGAATCAAATGGTTCATTGTGACATCAAGTGGCCTAAAAGGGCATGGGATGCATTGTGACACCACAGAGGTTAAGAGAAGCAAGGAACCATTGTGACCCAATGCAGGCTAACAATCTAATGATCCCTTGTGACACCAATGGGCCTAAAAGGGCCAGGGATGAATTGCGAAAGCATGGGGCCCAAGTAAAACCTGGTACAATTATGCCACCATGGAGGCCAAGAATCAAATGATTCATTGTGACATCAAGTGGCCTAAAAGGGCATGGGATGCATTGTGACACCACAGGGGTTAAGAGATGCAAGGATCCATTGTGACCCAATGGAGGCTAATAATCCCAGGATCCCATTTGACACCAGGGGGCGTAAAAGGGCCAGGGATGAATTGTGACAGCATGGGGCCCAAGAGAAACAAGGAACCATTATGACACCATGGATGCCAAGAATCAAATGATTCATTGTGACATCAAGTGGCCTAAAAGGGCATGGAATGCATTGTGACACCACAGAGGTTAAGAGAAGCAAGGAATCATTGTGACCCAATGCAGGCTAACAATCTAATGATCCCTTTTGACACCAATGGCCCTAAAAGGGGCATGGATGTATTGTGAAAGCATGGGGCCCAATGAAAACCTGGTACAATTTCGCCACCATGGAGGCCAAGAATCAAATGATTCATTGTGACATCAAGTGGCCTAAAAGGGCATGGGATGCATTGTGACACCACAGGGGTTAAGAGAAACAAGGAACCATTGTGACCCAATGCAGGCTAACAATCTAAGAATCCTTTGTGGCACCAGGGGGCGCAAAATGACCACGGATGAACTCTGACAGCATGGGGACCTATAGAAGCAAGGAACCATTATGACACCATGAAGGCCAAGAATCAAATGGTTCATTGTGACATCAAGTGGCCTAAAAGGGCTTGGAATGCATTGTGACACCACAGAGGTTAAGAGAAGCAAGGAACCATTGTGACCCTATGCAGGCTAACGATCTAATGATCCCTTGTGGCACCAGGGGGTATAAAAAGGGCCAGGGATGGATTGTTACAGCACGGGGACAAATAGAAGCAAGGATCTATTATGCCACCATGGAGGCCAAGAATCAAATAATTCATTGTGACATCATGTGGCCTTAAAGGGCATGGGATGCATTGTGACAGCACAGGGGTTAAGAAAAGCAAGGATCCATTGTGACCCAATGTTGGCTAACAATCTATTGATCCCTTTTGACACCAATGGGCCTAAAAGGGGCAGGGATGTATTGTGAAAGCATGGGGCCCAATGAAAACCTGGTCCAATTACGCCACCATGGAGGCCAAGAATCAAATGATTCATTGTGACATCAAGTGGCCTAAAAGGGCATGGGATGCATTGTGACACCACAGGGGTTAAGAGAAGCAAGGAACCATTGTGACCCAATGTAGGCTAACAATCTAAGAATCCCTTTTGACACCAGGGGGCGCAAAAGGACCACGGATGAACTCTGACAGCATGGGGAGCTAGAGAAGCAAGGAACCATTATGACACCATGAAGGCCAAGAATCAAATGGTTCATTGTAAGACCAAGTGGCCTAAAAGGGCTTGGAATGAATTGTGACACCACAGAGGTTAAGAGAAGCAAGGAACCATTGTGACCCAATGCAGGCTAACAATCTAATGATCCCTTGTGGCACCAGGGTGTATAAAAAGGGCCAGGGATGGATTGTTACAGCACGGGGACCAATAGAAGCAAGGATCTATTATGCCACCATGGAGGCCAAGAATCAAATGATTCATTGTGACATCAAGTGGCCTAAAAGGGCATGGGATGCATTGTGACACCACAGAGGTTAAGAGAAGCAAGGAACCATTGTGACCCAATGCAGGCTAACAATCTAATGATCCCTTGTGACACCAATGGGCCTAAAAGGGGCAGGGATGAATTGTTACAACACGGGGACCAATAGAAGCAAGGATCTATTATGCCACCATGGAGGCCAAGAATCAAATGATTCATTGTGACATCAAGTGGCCTAAAAGGGCATGGGATGCATTGTGACAGCACAGAGGTTAAGAGAAGCAAGGAACCATTGTGACCCAATGCAGGCTAACAATCTAATGATCCCTTGTGGCACCAGGGGGTATAAAAAGGGTCAGGGATGGATTGTTACAGCACGGGGACCAATAGAAGCAAGGATCTATTATGCCACCGTGGAGGCCAAGAATCAAATGATTCATTGTGACATCATGTGGCCTAAAAGGGCATGGGATGCATTGTGACAGCACAGGGGTTAAGAGAAGCAAGGATCCATTGTGACCCAATGCAGGCTAACAATCTAATGATCCCTTTTGACACCAATGGGCCTAAAAGGGGCAGGGATGTATTGTGAAAGCATGGGGCCCAATTAAAACCTGGTACAATTACGCCACCATGGAGGCCAAGAATCAAATGATTCATTGTGACATCAAGTGGCCTAAAAGGGCATGGGATGCATTGTGACACCACAGAGGTTAAGAGAAGCAAGGAACCATTGTGACCCAATGTAGGCTATCAATCTAAGAATCCCTTTTGACACCAGGGGGCGCAAAAGGACCACGGATGAACTCTGACAGCATGGGGAGCTATAGAAGCAAGGAACCATTATGACACCATGAAGGCCAAGAATCAAATGGTTCATTGTAAGACCAAGTGGCCTAAAAGGGCTTGGAATGCATTGTGACAGCACAGAGGTTAAGAGAAGCAAGGAACCATTGTGACCCAATGCAGGCTAACAATCTAATGATCCCTTGTGGCACCAGGGGGTATAAAAAGGGCCAGGGATGGATTGTTACAGCACGGGGACCAATAGAAGCAAGGATCTATTATGCCACCGTGGAGGCCAAGAATCAAATGATTCATTGTGACATCAAGTGGCCTAAAAGGGCATGGGATGCATTGTGACACCACAGGGGTTAAGAGAAGCAAGGATCCATTGTGACCCAATGGAGGCTAACAATCTAATAATCCCTTTTGACACCAAAGGGCCTAAAAGGGGCAGGGATGTATTGTGAAAGCATGGGGCCCAATGAAAACCTGGTACAATTACGCCACCATGGAGGCCAAGAATCAAATGATTCATTGTGACATCAAGTGGCCTAAAAGGGCATGGGATGCATTGTGACACCACAGGGGTTAAGAGAACCAAGGAACCATTGTGACCCAATGCAGGCTAACAATCTAAGAATCCCTTGTGACACCAGGGGGCGCAAAAGGGCCACGGATGGACTCTGACAGCATGGGGACCTATGGAAGCAAGGAACCATTATGACACCATGAAGGCCAAGAATCAAATGGTTCATTGTAAGACCAAGTGGCCTAAAAGGGCTTGGAATGCATTGTGACAGCACAGAGGTTAAGAGAAGCAAGGAACCATTGTGACCCAATGCAGGCTAACAATCTAATGATCCCTTGTGGCACCAGGGGGTATAAAAAGGGCCAGGGATGAATTGTGACAGCATGGGGCCCAATAGAAACAAGGAACCATTATGCCACCATGGAGGCCAAGAATCAAATGATTCATTGTGACATCAAGTGGCCTAAAAGGGCATGGGATGCATTGTGACACCACAGAGGTTAAGAGAAGCAAGGAACCATTGTGACCCATTGCAGGCTAACAATCTAATGATCCCTAGTGACACCAATGGGCCTAAAAGGGGCAGGGATGGATTGTTACAGCACGGGGACCAATAGAAGCAAGGATCTATTATGCCACCATGGAGGCCAAGAATCAAATAATTCATTGTGACATCAAGTGGCCTAAAAGGGCATGGGATGCATTGTGACAGCACAGGGGTTAAGAGAAGCAAGGATCCATTGTGACCCAATGGAGGCTAATAATCCCAGGATCCCATTTGACACCGGGGGGGGAATAGGGCCACGGATGGATTGTGTCAGCATGGGGCCCAATAGAAAGAAGGAACCATTATGACACCATGGAACCCAAGAATCAAATGATTCATTCTGACATCAAGTGCCCTAAAAGGGCATGGGATGCATTTTGACAGCACAGGCGTTAAGAGAAGCAAGGAACCATTGTGACCCAATGTAGGCTAACAATCTAATGATCCCTTGTGACACCAATGGGCCTAAAAGGGGCAGGGATGAATTGCGACAGCATGGGGCCCAATAGAAACAAGGAACCATTATGCCACCATGGAGGCCAAGAATCAAATGATTCATTGTGACATCAAGTGGCCTAAAAGGGCTTGGAATGCATTGTGACACCACAGAGGTTAAGAGAAGCAAGGAACCATTGTGACCCTATGCAGGCTAACGATCTAATGATCCCTTGTGGCACCAGGGGGTATAAAAAGGGCCAGGGATGGATTGTTACAGCACGGGGACCAATAGAAGCAAGGATCTATTATGCCACCATGGAGGCCAAGAATCAAATAATTCATTGTGACATCATGTGGCCTTAAAGGGCATGGGATGCATTGTGACAGCACAGGGGTTAAGAAAAGCAAGGATCCATTGTGACCCAATGTTGGCTAACAATCTAATGATCCCTTTTGACACCAATGGGCCTAAAAGGGGCAGGGATGTATTGTGAAAGCATGGGGCCCAATGAAAACCTGGTACAATTACGCCACCATGGAGGCCAAGAATCAAATGATTCATTGTGACATCAAGTGGCCTAAAAGGGCATGGGATGCATTGTGACACCACAGGGGTTAAGAGAAGCAAGGAACCATTGTGACCCAATGTAGGCTAACAATCTAAGAATCCCTTTTGACACCAGGGGGCGCAAAAGGACCACGGATGAACTCTGACAGCATGGGGAGCTAGAGAAGCAAGGAACCATTATGACACCATGAAGGCCAAGAATCAAATGGTTCATTGTAAGACCAAGTGGCCTAAAAGGGCTTGGAATGCATTGTGACACCACAGAGGTTAAGAGAAGCAAGGAACCATTGTGACCCAATGCAGGCTAACAATCTAATGATCCCTTGTGGCACCAGGGGGTATAAAAAGGGCCAGGGATGGATTGTTACAGCACGGGGACCAATAGAAGCAAGGATCTATTATGCCACCATGGAGGCCAAGAATCAAATGATTCATTGTGACATCAAGTGGCCTAAAAGGGCATGGGATGCATTGTGACACCACAGGGGTTAAGAGAAGCAAGGAACCATTGTGACCCAATGCAGGCTAACAATCCAAAAATCCCATTTGACACCAGGGGCCGTAAAAGGTCCAGGGATGAATTGTGACAGCATGGAGCCCAATAGAAACAAGGAAGCATTATGACACCATGGAGGCCAAGAATCAAATGATTCATTGTGACATTAAGGGGCCTAAAAGGGCATGGGATGCATTGTGACACCACAGGGGTTAAGAGAACCAAGGAACCATTGTGACCCAATGCAGGCTAACAATCTAAGAATCCCTTGTGACACCAGGGGGCGCAAAAGGGCCAGGGATGGATTGTGACAGCATGGGGCCCAATAGAAACAAGGAACCATTATGACACCATGGAACCCAAGAATCAAATGATTCATTGTGACATCAAGTGGCCTAAAAGGGCATGGGATGCATTGTGACAGCACAGGCGTTAAGAGAAGCAAGGAACCATTGTGACCCAATGCAGGCTAACAATCTAATGATCCCTTGTGACACCAATGGGCCTAAAAGGGCCAGGGATGAATTGCGACAGCATGGGGCCCAAGTAAAACCTGGTACAATTATGCCACCATGGAGGCCAAGAATCAAATGATTCATTGTGACATCAAGTGGCCTAAAAGGGCATGGGATGCACTGTGACACCACAGGGGTTAAGAGAAGCAAGGAACCATTGTGACCCAAAGCAGGCTAACAATCTAAGAATCCCATTTGATACCAGGGGGCGCAAAAGGACCATGGCTGAACTCTGACAGCATGGGGAGCTATAGAAGCAAGGAACAATTATGGCACCATGAAGGCCAAGAATCAAATGGTTCATTGTAAGACCAAGTGGCCTAAAAGGGCTTGGAATGCATTGTGACCCCACAGAGGTTAAGAGAAGCAAGGAACCATTGTGACCCAATGCAGGCTAACAATCTAATGATCCCTTGTGGCACCAGGGGGTATAAAAAGGGCCATGGATGGATTGTTACAGCACGGGGACCAATAGAAGCAAGGATCGATTATGCCACCGTGGAGGCCAAGAATCAAATGATTCATTGTGACATCAAGTGGCCTAAAAGGGCATGGGATGCATTGTGACAGCACAGGGGTAAAGAGAAGCAAGGATCCATTGTGACCCAATGTTGGCTAAGAATCTAATGATCCCTTTTGACACCAATGGGCCTAAAAGGGGCAGGGATGTATTGTGAAAGCATGGGGCCCAATTAAAACCTGGTACAATTACGCCACCATGGAGGCCAAGAATCAAATGATTCATTGTGACATCAAGTGGCCTAAAAGGGCATGGGATGCATTGTGACACCACAGGGGTTAAGAGAACCAAGGAACCATTGTTACTCAATGCAGGCTAACAATCTAAGAATCCCTTGTGACACCAGGGGTCCCAAAAGGGCCACGGATGGACTCTGACAGCATGGGGAGCTATAGAAGCAAGGAACCATTATGACACCATGAAGGCCAAGAATCAAATGGTTCATTGTAAGACCAAGTGGCCTAAAAGGGCTTGGAATGCATTGTGACAGCACAGAGGTTAAGAGAAGCAAGGAATCATTGTGACCCAATGCAGGCTAAAAATCTAATGATCCCTTGTGGCACCAGGGGGTATTAAAAGGGCCAGGGATGAATTGTGACAGCATGGGGCCCAATAGAAACAAGGAACCATTATGACACCATGGCGGCCAAGAATCAAATGATTCATTGTGACATCAAGTGGCCTAAAAGGGCATGGGATGCATTGTGACACCACAGAGGTTAAGAGAAGCAAGGAACCATTGTGACCCATTGCAGGCTAACAATCTAATGATCCCTTTTGACATCAATGGGCCTAAAAGGGGCAGGGATCGATTGTTACAGCACGGGGACCAATAGAAGCAAGGATCTATTATGCCACCATGGAGGCCAAGAATCAAATGATTCATTGTGACATCAAGTGGCCTAAAAGGGCATGGGATGCATTGTGACAGCACAGGGGTTAAGAGAAGCAAGGATCCATTGTGACCCAATGGAGGCTAATAATCCCAGGATCCCATTTGACACCAGGGGGGGGAATAGGGCCAGGGATGGATTGTGACAGCATGGGGCCCAATAGAAACAAGGAACCATTATGGCACCATGGAACCCAAGAATCAAATGATTCATTGTGACATCAAGTGGCCTAAAAGGGCATGGAATGCATTGTGACACCACAGAGGTTAAGAGAAGAAAGGAATCATTGTGACCCAATGGAGGCTAACAATCTAATAATCCCTTTTGACACCAAAGGGCCTAAAAGGGGCAGGGATGTATTGTGAAAGCAGGGGGCCCAGTGAAAACCTCGTACAATTACGCCAACATGGAGGCCAAGAATCAAATGATTCATTGTGACATCCAGTGGCCTAAAAGTGCATGGGATGCATTGTGACACCACAGGGGTTAAGAGAACCTAGGAACCATTGTGACCCAATGCAGGCTAACAATTTAAGAATCCCTTTTGACACCAGGGGGCGCAAAAGGGCCACGGATGGACTCTGACAGCATGGGGACCTATAGAAGCAAGGAACCATTATGACACCATGAAGGCCAAGAATCAAATGGTTCATTGTGACATCAAGTGGCCTAAAAGGGCATGGGATGCATTGTGACACCACAGAGGTTAAGAGAAGCAAGGAACCATTGTGACCCAATGCAGGCTAACAATCTAATGATCCCTTTTGACACCAATGGGCCTAAAAGGGGCAGGGATGTATTGTGAAAGCATGGGGCCCAATGAAAACCTGGTACAATTTCGCCACCATGGAGGCCAAGAATCAAATGATTCATTGTGACATCAAGTGGCCTAAAAGGGCATGGGATGCATTGTGACACCACAGGGGTTAAGAGAAGCAAGGAACCATTGTGACCCAATGCAGGCTAACAATGTAAGAATCCCTTGTGGCACCAGGGGGCGCAAAATGACCACGGATGAACTCTGACAGCATGGGGACCTATAGAAGCAAGGAACCATTATGACACCATGAAGGCCAAGAATCAAATGGTTCATTGTGACATCAAGTGGCCTAAAAGGGCTTGGAATGCATTGTGACACCACAGAGGTTAAGAGAAGCAAGGAACCATTGTGACCCTATGCAGGCTAACGATCTAATGATCCCTTGTGGCACCAGGGTGTATAAAAAGGGCCAGGGATGGATTGTTACAGCACGGGGACCAATAGAAGCAAGGATCTATTATGCCACCATGGAGGCCAAGAATCAAATGATTCATTGTGACATCAAGTGGCCTAAAAGGGCATGGGATGCATTGTGACACCACAGGGGTTAAGAGAAGCAAGGAACCATTGTGACCCAATGCAGGCTAACAATCTAAGAATCCCTTGTGACACCAGGGGGCGCAAAAGGGCCAGGGATGGATTGTGACAGCATGGGGCCCAATAGAAACAAGGAACCATTATGACACCATGGAACCCAAGAATCAAATGATTCATTGTGACATCAAGTGGCCTAAAAGGGCATGGGATGCATTGTGACAGCACAGGCGTTAAGAGAAGCAAGGAACCATTGTGACCCAATGCAGGCTAACAATCTAATGATCCCTTGTGACACCAATGGGCCTAAAAGGGCCAGGGATGAATTGCGACAGCATGGGGCCCAAGTAAAACCTGGTACAATTATGCCACCATGGAGGCCAAGAATCAAATGATTCATTGTGACATCAAGTGGCCTAAAAGGGCATGGGATGCATTGTGACAGCACAGAGGTTAAGAGAAGCAAGGAACCATTGTGACCCTATGCAGGCTAACGATCTAATGATCCCTTGTGGCACCAGGGGGTATAAAAAGGGCCAGGGATGGATTGTTACAGCACGGGGACCAATAGAAGCAAGGATCTATTATGCCACCATGGAGGCCAAGAATCAAATGATTCATTGTGACATCAAGTGGCCTAAAAGGGCATGGGATGCATTGTGACACCACAGGGGTTAAGAGAAGCAAGGAACCATTGTGACCCAATGCAGGCTAACAATCTAAGAATCCCATTTGACACCAGGGGCCGTAAAAGGTCCAGGGATGAATTGTGACAGCATGGAGCCCAATAGAAACAAGGAAGCATTATGACACCATGGAGGCCAAGAATCAAATGATTCATTGTGACATCAAGTGGCCTAAAAGGGCATGGGATGCATTGTGACAGCACAGGCGTTAAGAGAAGCAAGGAACCATTGTGACCCAATGCAGGCTAACAATCTAAGAATCCCTTGTGACACCAGGGGGCGCAAAAGGGCCACGGATGGACTCTGACAGCATGGGGACCTATAGAAGCAAGGAACCATTATGACACCATGAAGGCCAAGAATCAAATGGTTCATTGTGACATCAAGTGGCCTAAAAGGGCATGGGATGCATTGTGACACCACAGAGGTTAAGAGAAGCAAGGAACCATTGTGACCCAATGCAGGCTAACAATCTAATGATCCCTTGTGACACCAATGGGCCTAAAAGGGCCAGGGATGAATTGCGAAAGCATGGGGCCCAAGTAAAACCTGGTACAATTATGCCACCATGGAGGCCAAGAATCAAATGATTCATTGTGACATCAAGTGGCCTAAAAGGGCATGGGATGCATTGTGACACCACAGGGGTTAAGAGATGCAAGGATCCATTGTGACCCAATGGAGGCTAATAATCCCAGGATCCCATTTGACACCAGGGGGCGTAAAAGGGCCAGGGATGAATTGTGACAGCATGGGGCCCAAGAGAAACAAGGAACCATTATGACACCATGGATGCCAAGAATCAAATGATTCATTGTGACATCAAGTGGCCTAAAAGGGCATGGAATGCATTGTGACACCACAGAGGTTAAGAGAAGCAAGGAATCATTGTGACCCAATGCAGGCTAACAATCTAATGATCCCTTTTGACACCAATGGCCCTAAAAGGGGCATGGATGTATTGTGAAAGCATGGGGCCCAATGAAAACCTGGTACAATTTCGCCACCATGGAGGCCAAGAATCAAATGATTCATTGTGACATCAAGTGGCCTAAAAGGGCATGGGATGCATTGTGACACCACAGGGGTTAAGAGAAACAAGGAACCATTGTGACCCAATGCAGGCTAACAATCTAAGAATCCTTTGTGGCACCAGGGGGCGCAAAATGACCACGGATGAACTCTGACAGCATGGGGACCTATAGAAGCAAGGAACCATTATGACACCATGAAGGCCAAGAATCAAATGGTTCATTGTGACATCAAGTGGCCTAAAAGGGCTTGGAATGCATTGTGACACCACAGAGGTTAAGAGAAGCAAGGAACCATTGTGACCCTATGCAGGCTAACGATCTAATGATCCCTTGTGGCACCAGGGGGTATAAAAAGGGCCAGGGATGGATTGTTACAGCACGGGGACAAATAGAAGCAAGGATCTATTATGCCACCATGGAGGCCAAGAATCAAATAATTCATTGTGACATCATGTGGCCTTAAAGGGCATGGGATGCATTGTGACAGCACAGGGGTTAAGAAAAGCAAGGATCCATTGTGACCCAATGTTGGCTAACAATCTATTGATCCCTTTTGACACCAATGGGCCTAAAAGGGGCAGGGATGTATTGTGAAAGCATGGGGCCCAATGAAAACCTGGTCCAATTACGCCACCATGGAGGCCAAGAATCAAATGATTCATTGTGACATCAAGTGGCCTAAAAGGGCATGGGATGCATTGTGACACCACAGGGGTTAAGAGAAGCAAGGAACCATTGTGACCCAATGTAGGCTAACAATCTAAGAATCCCTTTTGACACCAGGGGGCGCAAAAGGACCACGGATGAACTCTGACAGCATGGGGAGCTAGAGAAGCAAGGAACCATTATGACACCATGAAGGCCAAGAATCAAATGGTTCATTGTAAGACCAAGTGGCCTAAAAGGGCTTGGAATGAATTGTGACACCACAGAGGTTAAGAGAAGCAAGGAACCATTGTGACCCAATGCAGGCTAACAATCTAATGATCCCTTGTGGCACCAGGGTGTATAAAAAGGGCCAGGGATGGATTGTTACAGCACGGGGACCAATAGAAGCAAGGATCTATTATGCCACCATGGAGGCCAAGAATCAAATGATTCATTGTGACATCAAGTGGCCTAAAAGGGCATGGGATGCATTGTGACACCACAGAGGTTAAGAGAAGCAAGGAACCATTGTGACCCAATGCAGGCTAACAATCTAATGATCCCTTGTGACACCAATGGGCCTAAAAGGGGCAGGGATGAATTGTTACAACACGGGGACCAATAGAAGCAAGGATCTATTATGCCACCATGGAGGCCAAGAATCAAATGATTCATTGTGACATCAAGTGGCCTAAAAGGGCATGGGATGCATTGTGACAGCACAGAGGTTAAGAGAAGCAAGGAACCATTGTGACCCAATGCAGGCTAACAATCTAATGATCCCTTGTGGCACCAGGGGGTATAAAAAGGGTCAGGGATGGATTGTTACAGCACGGGGACCAATAGAAGCAAGGATCTATTATGCCACCGTGGAGGCCAAGAATCAAATGATTCATTGTGACATCATGTGGCCTAAAAGGGCATGGGATGCATTGTGACAGCACAGGGGTTAAGAGAAGCAAGGATCCATTGTGACCCAATGTTGGCTAACAATCTAATGATCCCTTTTGACACCAATGGGCCTAAAAGGGGCAGGGATGTATTGTGAAAGCATGGGGCCCAATTAAAACCTGGTACAATTACGCCACCATGGAGGCCAAGAATCAAATGATTCATTGTGACATCAAGTGGCCTAAAAGGGCATGGGATGCATTGTGACACCACAGAGGTTAAGAGAAGCAAGGAACCATTGTGACCCAATGTAGGCTATCAATCTAAGAATCCCTTTTGACACCAGGGGGCGCAAAAGGACCACGGATGAACTCTGACAGCATGGGGAGCTATAGAAGCAAGGAACCATTATGACACCATGAAGGCCAAGAATCAAATGGTTCATTGTAAGACCAAGTGGCCTAAAAGGGCTTGGAATGCATTGTGACAGCACAGAGGTTAAGAGAAGCAAGGAACCATTGTGACCCAATGCAGGCTAACAATCTAATGATCCCTTGTGGCACCAGGGGGTATAAAAAGGGCCAGGGATGGATTGTTACAGCACGGGGACCAATAGAAGCAAGGATCTATTATGCCACCGTGGAGGCCAAGAATCAAATGATTCATTGTGACATCAAGTGGCCTAAAAGGGCATGGGATGCATTGTGACACCACAGGGGTTAAGAGAAGCAAGGATCCATTGTGACCCAATGGAGGCTAACAATCTAATAATCCCTTTTGACACCAAAGGGCCTAAAAGGGGCAGGGATGTATTGTGAAAGCATGGGGCCCAATGAAAACCTGGTACAATTACGCCACCATGGAGGCCAAGAATCAAATGATTCATTGTGACATCAAGTGGCCTAAAAGGGCATGGGATGCATTGTGACACCACAGGGGTTAAGAGAACCAAGGAACCATTGTGACCCAATGCAGGCTAACAATCTAAGAATCCCTTGTGACACCAGGGGGCGCAAAAGGGCCACGGATGGACTCTGACAGCATGGGGACCTATGGAAGCAAGGAACCATTATGACACCATGAAGGCCAAGAATCAAATGGTTCATTGTAAGACCAAGTGGCCTAAAAGGGCTTGGAATGCATTGTGACAGCACAGAGGTTAAGAGAAGCAAGGAACCATTGTGACCCAATGCAGGCTAACAATCTAATGATCCCTTGTGGCACCAGGGGGTATAAAAAGGGCCAGGGATGAATTGTGACAGCATGGGGCCCAATAGAAACAAGGAACCATTATGACACCATGGAGGCCAAGAATCAAATGATTCATTGTGACATCAAGTGGCCTAAAAGGGCATGGGATGCATTGTGACACCACAGAGGTTAAGAGAAGCAAGGAACCATTGTGACCCATTGCAGGCTAACAATCTAATGATCCCTAGTGACACCAATGGGCCTAAAAGGGGCAGGGATGGATTGTTACAGCACGGGGACCAATAGAAGCAAGGATCTATTATGCCACCATGGAGGCCAAGAATCAAATAATTCATTGTGACATCAAGTGGCCTAAAAGGGCATGGGATGCATTGTGACACCACAGGGGTTAAGAGAAGCAAGGATCCATTGTGACCCAATGGAGGCTAATAATCCCAGGATCCCATTTGACACCGGGGGGGGAATAGGGCCACGGATGGATTGTGTCAGCATGGGGCCCAATAGAAAGAAGGAACCATTATGACACCATGGAACCCAAGAATCAAATGATTCATTCTGACATCAAGTGCCCTAAAAGGGCATGGGATGCATTTTGACAGCACAGGCGTTAAGAGAAGCAAGGAACCATTGTGACCCAATGGAGGCTAACAATCTAATGATCCCTTGTGACACCAATGGGCCTAAAAGGGGCAGGGATGAATTGCGACAGCATGGGGCCCAATAGAAACAAGGAACCATTATGCCACCATGGAGGCCAAGAATCAAATGATTCATTGTGACATCAAGTGGCCTAAAAGGGCTTGGAATGCATTGTGACACCACAGAGGTTAAGAGAAGCAAGGAACCATTGTGACCCTATGCAGGCTAACGATCTAATGATCCCTTGTGGCACCAGGGGGTATAAAAAGGGCCAGGGATGGATTGTTACAGCACGGGGACCAATAGAAGCAAGGATCTATTATGCCACCATGGAGGCCAAGAATCAAATAATTCATTGTGACATCATGTGGCCTTAAAGGGCATGGGATGCATTGTGACAGCACAGGGGTTAAGAAAAGCAAGGATCCATTGTGACCCAATGTTGGCTAACAATCTAATGATCCCTTTTGACACCAATGGGCCTAAAAGGGGCAGGGATGTATTGTGAAAGCATGGGGCCCAATGAAAACCTGGTACAATTACGCCACCATGGAGGCCAAGAATCAAATGATTCATTGTGACATCAAGTGGCCTAAAAGGGCATGGGATGCATTGTGACACCACAGGGGTTAAGAGAAGCAAGGAACCATTGTGACCCAATGTAGGCTAACAATCTAAGAATCCCTTTTGACACCAGGGGGCGCAAAAGGACCACGGATGAACTCTGACAGCATGGGGAGCTAGAGAAGCAAGGAACCATTATGACACCATGAAGGCCAAGAATCAAATGGTTCATTGTAAGACCAAGTGGCCTAAAAGGGCTTGGAATGCATTGTGACACCACAGAGGTTAAGAGAAGCAAGGAACCATTGTGACCCAATGCAGGCTAACAATCTAATGATCCCTTGTGGCACCAGGGGGTATAAAAAGGGCCAGGGATGGATTGTTACAGCACGGGGACCAATAGAAGCAAGGATCTATTATGCCACCATGGAGGCCAAGAATCAAATGATTCATTGTGACATCAAGTGGCCTAAAAGGGCATGGGATGCATTGTGACACCACAGGGGTTAAGAGAAGCAAGGAACCATTGTGACCCAATGCAGGCTAACAATCCAAAAATCCCATTTGACACCAGGGGCCGTAAAAGGTCCAGGGATGAATTGTGACAGCATGGAGCCCAATAGAAACAAGGAAGCATTATGACACCATGGAGGCCAAGAATCAAATGATTCATTGTGACATTAAGGGGCCTAAAAGGGCATGGGATGCATTGTGACACCACAGGGGTTAAGAGAACCAAGGAACCATTGTGACCCAATGCAGGCTAACAATCTAAGAATCCCTTGTGACACCAGGGGGCGCAAAAGGGCCAGGGATGGATTGTGACAGCATGGGGCCCAATAGAAACAAGGAACCATTATGACACCATGGAACCCAAGAATCAAATGATTCATTGTGACATCAAGTGGCCTAAAAGGGCATGGGATGCATTGTGACAGCACAGGCGTTAAGAGAAGCAAGGAACCATTGTGACCCAATGCAGGCTAACAATCTAATGATCCCTTGTGACACCAATGGGCCTAAAAGGGCCAGGGATGAATTGCGACAGCATGGGGCCCAAGTAAAACCTGGTACAATTATGCCACCATGGAGGCCAAGAATCAAATGATTCATTGTGACATCAAGTGGCCTAAAAGGGCATGGGATGCACTGTGACACCACAGGGGTTAAGAGAAGCAAGGAACCATTGTGACCCAAAGCAGGCTAACAATCTAAGAATCCCATTTGATACCAGGGGCCGTAAAAGGTCCAGGGATGAATTGTGACAGCATGGAGCCCAATAGAAACAAGGAAGCATTATGACACCATGGAGGCCAAGAATCAAATGATTCATTGTGACATCAAGTGGCCTAAAAGGGCATGGGATGCATTGTGACACCACAGGGGTTAAGAGAACCAAGGAACCATTGTGACCCAATGCAGGCTAACAATCTAAGAATCCCTTGTGACACCAGGGGGCGCAAAAGGGCCACGGATGGACTCTGACAGCATGGGGACCTATGGAAGCAAGGAACCATTATGACACCATGAAAGCCAAGAATCAAATGGTTCATTGTGACATCAAGTGGCCTAAAAGGGCATGGGATGCATTGTGACACCACAGGGGTTAAGAGATGCAAGGATCCATTGTGACCCAATGGAGGCTAATAATCCCAGGATCCCATTTGACACCAGGGGGCGTAAAAGGGCCAGGGATGAATTGTGACAGCATGGGGCCCAAGAGAAACAAGGAACCATTATGACACCATGGAGGCCAAGAATCAAATGATTCATTGTGACATCAAGTGGCCTAAAAGGGCTTGGAATGCATTGTGACACCACAGAGGTTAAGAGAAGCAAGGAATCATTGTGACCCAATGCAGGCTAACAATCTAATGATCCCTTTTGACACCAATGGGCCTAAAAGGGGCAGGGATGTATTGTGAAAGCATGGGGCCCAATGAAAACCTGGTACAATTTCACCACCATGGAGGCCAAGAATCAAATGATTCATTGTGACATCAAGTGGCCTAAAAGGGCATGGGATGCATTGTGACACCACAGGGGTTAAGAGAAGCAAGGAACCATTGTGACCCAATGCAGGCTAACAATCTAAGAATCCTTTGTGGCACCAGAGGGCGCAAAATGACCACGGATGAACTCTGACAGCATGGGGACCTATAGAAGCAAGGAGCCATTATGACACCATGAAGGCCAAGAATCAAATGGTTCATTGTGACATCAAGTGGCCTAAAAGGGCTTGGAATGCATTGTGACACCACAGAGGTTAAGAGAAGCAAGGAACCATTGTGACCCTATGCAGGCTAACGATCTAATGATCCCTTGTGGCACCAGGGGGTATAAAAAGGGCCAGGGATGGATTGTTACAGCACGGGGACCAATAGAAGCAAGGATCTATTATGCCACCATGGAGGCCAAGAATCAAATAATTCATTGTGACATCATGTGGCCTTAAAGGGCATGGGATGCATTGTGACAGCACAGGGGTTAAGAAAAGCAAGGATCCATTGTGACCCAATGTTGGCTAACAATCTAATGATCCCTTGTGACACCAATGGGCCTAAAAGGGGCAGGGATGTATTGTGAAAGCATGGGGCCCAATGAAAACCTGGTACAATTACGCCACCATGGAGGCCAAGAATCAAATGATTCATTGTGACATCAAGTGGCCTAAAAGGGCATGGGATGCATTGTGACACCACAGGGGTTAAGAGAAGCAAGGAACCATTGTGACCCAATGTAGGCTAACAATTTAAGAATCCCTTTTGACACCAGGGGGCGCAAAAGGACCACGGATGAACTCTGACAGCATGGGGAGCTATAGAAGCAAGGAACCATTATGACACCATGAAGGCCAAGAATCAAATGGTTCATTGTAAGACCAAGTGGCCTAAAAGGGCTTGGAATGAATTGTGACACCACAGAGGTTAAGAGAAGCAAGGAACCATTGTGACCCAATGCAGGCTAACAATCTAATGATCCCTTGTGGCACCAGGGTGTATAAAAAGGACCAGGGATGGATTGTTACAGCACGGGGACCAATAGAAGCAAGGATCTATTATGCCACCATGGAGGCCAAGAATCAAATGATTCATTGTGACATCAAGTGGCCTAAAAGGGCATGGGATGCATTGTGACACCACAGAGGTTAAGAGAAGCAAGGAACCATTGTGACCCAATGCAGGCTAACAATCTAATCATCCCTTGTGACACCAATGGGCCTAAAAGGGGCAGGGATGAATTGTTACAACACGGGGACCAATAGAAGCAAGGATCTATTATGCCACCATGGAGGCCAAGAATCAAATGATTCATTGTGACATCAAGTGGCCTAAAAGGGCATGGGATGCATTGTGACAGCACAGAGGTTAAGAGAAGCAAGGAACCATTGTGACCCAATGCAGGCTAACAATCTAATGATCCCTTGTGGCACCAGGGGGTATAAAAAGGGCCAGGGATGGATTGTTACAGCACGGGGACCAATAGAAGCAAGGATCTATTATGCCACCGTGGAGGCCAAGAATCAAATGATTCATTGTGACATCATGTGGCCTAAAAGGGCATGGGATGCATTGTGACAGCACAGGCGTTAAGAGAAGCAAGGATCCATTGTGACCCAATGTTGGTTAACAATCTAATGATCCCTTTTGACACCAATGGGCCTAAAAGGGGCAGGGATGTATTGTGAAAGCATGGGGCCCAATGAAAACCTGCTACAATTACGCCACCATGGAGGCCAAGAATCAAATGATTCATTGTGACATCAAGTGGCCTAAAAGGGCATGGGATGCATTGTGACACCACAGGGGTTAAGAGAAGCAAGGAACCATTGTGACCCAATGCAGGCTAACAATCTAAGAATCCCTTTTGACACCAGGGGGCGCAAAAGGACCACGGATGAACTCTGACAGCATGGGGAGCTATAGAAGCAAGGAACCATTATGACACCATGAAGGCCAAGAATCAAATGGTTCATTGTAAGACCTAGTGGCCTAAAAGGGCTTGGAATGCATTGTGACACCACAGAGGTTAAGAGAAGCAAGGAACCATTGTGACCCAATGCAGGCTAACAATCTAATGATCCCTTGTGGCACCAGGGGGTATAAAAAGGGCCAGGGATGGATTGTTACAGCACGGGGACCAATAGAAGCAAGGATCTATTATGCCACCGTGGAGGCCAAGAATCAAATGATTCATTGTGACATCAAGTGGCCTAAAAGGGCATGGGATGCATTGTGACACCACAGGGGTTAAGAGAAGCAAGGATCCATTGTGACCCAATGGAGGCTAACAATCTAATAATCCCTTTTGACACCAATGGGCCTAAAAGGGACAGGGATGTATTGTGAAAGCATGGGGCCCAATGAAAACCTGGTACAATTACGCCACCATGGAGGCCAAGAATCAAATGATACATTGTGACATCAAGTGGCCTAAAAGGGCATGGGATGCATTGTGACACCACAGGGGTTAAGAGAAGCAAGGAACCATTGTTTCCCAATGCAGGCTAACAATCTAAGAATTCCTTGTGATACCAGGGGGCACAAAAGGGCCACGGATGGACTCTGACAGCATGGGGACCTATGGAAGCAAGGAACCATTATGACACCATGAAGGCCAAGAATCAAATAGTTCATTGTAAGACCAAGTGGCCTAAAAGGGCTTGAAACGCATTGTGACAGCACAGAGGTTAAGAGAAGCAAGGAACCATTGTGACCCAATGCAGGCTAACAATCTAATGATCCCTTGTGGCACCAGGGGGTATAAAAAGGGCCAGGGATGAATTGTGACAGCATGGGTCCCAATAGAAACAAGGAACCATTATGACACCATGGAGGCCAAGAATCAAATGATTCATTGTGTCATCAAGTGGCCTAAAAGGGCATGGGATGCATTGTGACACCACAGAGGTTAAGAGAAGCAAGGAACCATTGTGACCCATTGCAGGCTAACAATCTAATGATCCCTAGTGACACCAATGGGCCTAAAAGGGCCAGGGATGGATTGTTACAGCACGGGGACCAATAGAAGCAAGGATCTATTATGCCACCATGGAGGCCAAGAATCAAATAATTCATTGTGACATCAAGTGGCCTAAAAGGGCATGGGATGCATTGTGACAGCACAGGGGTTAAGAGAAGCAAGGATCCATTGTGACCCAATGGAGGCTAATAATCCCAGGATCCCATTTGACACCAGGGGGGGGAATAGGGCCAGGGATGGATTGTGACAGCATGGGGCCCAATAGAAACAAGGAACCATTATGACACCATGGAACCCAAGAATCAAATGATTCATTGTGACATCAAGTGCCCTAAAAGGGCATGGGATGCATTGTGACAGCACAGGCGTTAAGAGAAGCAAGGATCCATTGTGACCCAATGCAGGCTAACAATCTAATGATCCCTTTTGACACCAATGGGCCTAAAAGGGCCAGGGATGAATTGCGACAGCATGGGGCCCAATAGAAACAAGGAACCATTATGACACCATGGAGGCCAAGAATCAAATGATTCATTGTGACATCAAGTGGCCTAAAAGGGCATGGGACGCATTGTGACACCACAGGGGTTAAGAGAAGCAAGGAACCATTGTAACCCATTGCAGGCTAACAATCTAAGAATCCCTTTTGACACCAGGGGGCGAAAAAGGACCATGGATGAACTCTGACATCATGGGGAGCTATAGAAGCAAGGAACCATTATGACACCATGAAGGCCAAGAATCAAATGGTTCATTGTAAGACCAAGTGGCCGAAAAGGGCTTGGAATGCATTGTGACACCACAGAGGTTAAGAGAAGCAAGGAACCATTGTGACCCAATGTAGGCTAACACTCTAATGATCCCTTGTGGCACCAGGGGGTATAAAAAGGGCCAGGGATGGATTGTTACAGCACGGGGACCAATAGAAGCAAGGATCTATTATGCCACCATGGAGGCCAAGAATCAAATGATTCATTGTGACATCAAGTGGCCTAAAAGGGCATGGGATGCATTGTGACACCACAGGGGTTAAGAGAAGCAAGGAACCATTGTGACCCAATGCAGGCTAACAATCTAAGAATCCCTTTTGACACCAGGGGACGCAAAAGGACCACGGATGAACTCTGACAGCATGGGGAGCTATAGAAGCAAGGAACCATTATGACACCATGAAGGCCAAGAATCAAATGGTTCATTGTAAGACCAAGTGGCCTAAAAGGCTTGGAATGCATTGTGACACCACAGAGGTTAAGAGAAGCAAGGAACCATTGTGACCCTATGCAGGCTAACAATCTAATGATCCCTTGTGGCACCAGGGGGTATAAAAAGGGCCAGGGATGGATTGTTACAGCACGGGGACCAATAGAAGCAAGGATCTATTATGCCACCGTGGAGGCCAAGAATCAAATGATTCATTGTGACATCAAGTGGCCAAAAAAGGGCATGGGATGCATTGTGACAGCACAGGGGTTAAGAGAAGCAAGGATCCATTGTGACCCAATGGAGGCTAACAATCTAATAATCCCTTTTGACACCAATGGGCCTTAAAGGAGCAGGGATGTATTGTGAAAGCATGGGGCCCAATTAAAACCTGGTACAATTACGCCACCATGGAGGCCAAGAATCAAATGATTCATTGTGACATCAAGTGGCCTAAAAGGGCATGGGATGCATTGTGACACCACAGGGGTTAAGAGAAGCAAGGCACCATTGTAACCCAATGCAGGCTAACAATCTAAGAATCCCTTTTGACACCCGGGGGCGCAAAAGGACCACGGATGAACCCTGACAGCATGGGGACCTATAGAAGCAAGGAACCATTATGACACCATGAAGGCCAAGAATCAAATGGTTCATTGTGACATCAAGTGGCCTAAAAGGGCTTGGAATGCATTGTGACACCACAGAGGTTAAGAGAAGCAAGGAACCATTGTGACCCAATGCAGGCTAACAATCTAATGATCCCTTGTGGCACCGGGGGGTATAAAAAGGGCCAGGGATGGATTGTTACAGCACGGGGACCAATAGAAGCAAGGATCTATTATGCCACCATGGAGGCCAAGAATCAAATGATTCATTGTGACATCAAGTGGCCTAAAAGGGCATGGAATGCATTGTGACAGCACAGAGGTTAAGAGAAGCAAGGAACCATTGTGACCCAATGCAGGCTAACAATCTAATGATCCCTTGTGACACCAGGGGGTATAAAAAGGGCCAGGGATGGATTGTTACAGCACGGGGACCAATAGAAGCAAGGATCTATTATGCCACCGTGGAGGCCAAGAATCAAATGATTCATTGTGACATCAAGTGGCCTAAAAGGGCATGGGATGCATTGTGACAGCACAGGCGTTAAGAGAAGCAAGGATCCATTGTGACCCAATGGAGGCTAACAATCTAATGATCCCTTTTGACACCAATGGGCCTAAAAGGGACAGGGATGTATTGTGAAAGCATGGGGCCCAATGAAAACCTGGTACAATTACGCCACCATGGAGGCCAAGAATCAAATGATACATTGTGACATCAAGTGGCCTAAAAGGGCATGGGATGCATTGTGACACCACAGGGGTTAAGAGAAGCAAGGAACCATTGTTTCCCAATGCAGGCTAACAATCTAAGAATTCCTTGTGATACCAGGGGGCACAAAAGGGCCACGGATGGACTCTGACAGCATGGGGACCTATGGAAGCAAGGAACCATTATGACACCATGAAGGCCAAGAATCAAATGGTTCATTGTAAGACCAAGTGGCCTAAAAGGGCTTGGAATGCATTGTGACAGCACAGAGGTTAAGAGAAGCAAGGAACCATTGTGACCCAATGCAGGCTAACAATCTAATGATCCCTTGTGGCACCAGGGGGTATAAAAAGGGCCAGGGATGAATTGTGACAGCATGGGTCCCAATAGAAACAAGGAACCATTATGACACCATGGAGGCCAAGAATCAAATGATTCATTGTGTCATCAAGTGGCCTAAAAGGGCATGGGATGCATTGTGACACCACAGAGGTTAAGAGAAGCAAGGAACCATTGTGACCCATTGCAGGCTAACAATCTAATGATCCCTAGTGACACCAATGGGCCTAAAAGGGCCAGGGATGGATTGTTACAGCACGGGGACCAATAGAAGCAAGGATCTATTATGCCACCATGGAGGCCAAGAATCAAATAATTCATTGTGACATCAAGTGGCCTAAAAGGGCATGGGATGCATTGTGACACCACAGGCGTTAAGAGAAGCAAGGATCCATTGTGACCCAATGTAGGCTAACAATTTAATGATCCCTTTTGACACCAATGGGCCTAAAAGGGGCTGGGATGTGTTGTGAAAGCATGGGGCCCAAGTAAAACCTGGTACAATTACGCCACCATGGAGGCCAAGAATCAAATGATTCATTGTGACATCAAGTGGCCTAAAAGGGCATGGAATGCATTGTGACAGCACAGAGGTTAAGAGAAGCAAGGAACCATTGTGACCCAATGCAGGCTAACAATCTAATGATCCCTTGTGACACCAGGGGGTATAAAAAGGGCCAGGGATGGATTGTTACAGCACGGGGACCAATAGAAGCAAGGATCTATTATGCCACCGTGGAGGCCAAGAATCAAATGATTCATTGTGACATCAAGTGGCCTAAAAGGGCATGGGATGCATTGTGACAGCACAGGCGTTAAGAGAAGCAAGGATCCATTGTGACCCAATGGAGGCTAACAATCTAATAATCCCTTTTGACACCAATGGGCCTAAAAGGGACAGGGATGTATTGTGAAAGCATGGGGCCCAATGAAAACCTGGTACAATTACGCCACCATGGAGGCCAAGAATCAAATGATACATTGTGACATCAAGTGGCCTAAAAGGGCATGGGATGCATTGTGACACCACAGGGGTTAAGAGAAGCAAGGAACCATTGTTTCCCAATGCAGGCTAACAATCTAAGAATTCCTTGTGATACCAGGGGGCACAAAAGGGCCACGGATGGACTCTGACAGCATGGGGACCTATGGAAGCAAGGAACCATTATGACACCATGAAGGCCAAGAATCAAATGGTTCATTGTAAGACCAAGTGGCCTAAAAGGGCTTGAAATGCATTGTGACAGCACAGAGGTTAAGAGAAGCAAGGAACCATTGTGACCCAATGCAGGCTAACAATCTAATGATCCCTTGTGGCACCAGGGGGTATAAAAAGGGCCAGGGATGAATTGTGACAGCATGGGTCCCAATAGAAACAAGGAACCATTATGACACCATGGAGGCCAAGAATCAAATGATTCATTGTGTCATCAAGTGGCCTAAAAGGGCATGGGATGCATTGTGACACCACAGAGGTTAAGAGAAGCAAGGAACCATTGTGACCCATTGCAGGCTAACAATCTAATGATCCCTAGTGACACCAATGGGCCTAAAAGGGCCAGGGATGGATTGTTACAGCACGGGGACCAATAGAAGCAAGGATCTATTATGCCACCATGGAGGCCAAGAATCAAATAATTCATTGTGACATCAAGTGGCCTAAAAGGGCATGGGATGCATTGTGACAGCACAGGGGTTAAGAGAAGCAAGGATCCATTGTGACCCAATGGAGGCTAATAATCCCAGGATCCCATTTGACACCAGGGGGGGGAATAGGGCCAGGGATGGATTGTGACAGCATGGGGCCCAATAGAAACAAGGAACCATTATGACACCATGGAACCCAAGAATCAAATGATTCATTGTGACATCAAGTGCCCTAAAAGGGCATGGGATGCATTGTGACAGCACAGGCGTTAAGAGAAGCAAGGATCCATTGTGACCCAATGCAGGCTAACAATCTAATGATCCCTTTTGACACCAATGGGCCTAAAAGGGCCAGGGATGAATTGCGACAGCATGGGGCCCAATAGAAACAAGGAACCATTATGACACCATGGAGGCCAAGAATCAAATGATTCATTGTGACATCAAGTGGCCTAAAAGGGCATGGGATGCATTGTGACACCACAGGGGTTAAGAGAAGCAAGGAACCATTGTAACCCATTGCAGGCTAACAATCTAAGAATCCCTTTTGACACCAGGGGGCGAAAAAGGACCATGGATGAACTCTGACATCATGGGGAGCTATAGAAGCAAGGAACCATTATGACACCATGAAGGCCAAGAATCAAATGGTTCATTGTAAGACCAAGTGGCCGAAAAGGGCTTGGAATGCATTGTGACACCACAGAGGTTAAGAGAAGCAAGGAACCATTGTGACCCAATGTAGGCTAACACTCTAATGATCCCTTGTGGCACCAGGGGGTATAAAAAGGGCCAGGGATGGATTGTTACAGCACGGGGACCAATAGAAGCAAGGATCTATTATGCCACCATGGAGGCCAAGAATCAAATGATTCATTGTGACATCAAGTGGCCTAAAAGGGCATGGGATGCATTGTGACACCACAGGGGTTAAGAGAAGCAAGGAACCATTGTGACCCAATGCAGGCTAACAATCTAAGAATCCCTTTTGACACCAGGGGACGCAAAAGGACCACGGATGAACTCTGACAGCATGGGGAGCTATAGAAGCAAGGAACCATTATGACACCATGAAGGCCAAGAATCAAATGGTTCATTGTAAGACCAAGTGGCCTAAAAGGCTTGGAATGCATTGTGACACCACAGAGGTTAAGAGAAGCAAGGAACCATTGTGACCCTATGCAGGCTAACAATCTAATGATCCCTTGTGGCACCAGGGGGTATAAAAAGGGCCAGGGATGGATTGTTACAGCACGGGGACCAATAGAAGCAAGGATCTATTATGCCACCGTGGAGGCCAAGAATCAAATGATTCATTGTGACATCAAGTGGCCAAAAAAGGGCATGGGATGCATTGTGACAGCACAGGGGTTAAGAGAAGCAAGGATCCATTGTGACCCAATGGAGGCTAACAATCTAATAATCCCTTTTGACACCAATGGGCCTTAAAGGAGCAGGGATGTATTGTGAAAGCATGGGGCCCAATTAAAAACTGGTACAATTACGCCACCATGGAGGCCAAGAATCAAATGATTCATTGTGACATCAAGTGGCCTAAAAGGGCATGGGATGCATTGTGACACCACAGGGGTTAAGAGAAGCAAGGCACCATTGTAACCCAATGCAGGCTAACAATCTAAGAATCCCTTTTGACACCAGGGGGCGCAAAAGGACCACGGATGAACCCTGACAGCATGGGGACCTATAGAAGCAAGGAACCATTATGACACCATGAAGGCCAAGAATCAAATGGTTCATTGTGACATCAAGTGGCCTAAAAGGGCTTGGAATGCATTGTGACACCACAGAGGTTAAGAGAAGCAAGGAACCATTGTGACCCAATGCAGGCTAACAATCTAATGATCCCTTGTGGCACCGGGGGGTATAAAAAGGGCCAGGGATGGATTGTTACAGCACGGGGACCAATAGAAGCAAGGATCTATTATGCCACCATGGAGGCCAAGAATCAAATGATTCATTGTGACATCAAGTGGCCTAAAAGGGCATGGAATGCATTGTGACAGCACAGAGGTTAAGAGAAGCAAGGAACCATTGTGACCCAATGCAGGCTAACAATCTAATGATCCCTTGTGACACCAGGGGGTATAAAAAGGGCCAGGGATGGATTGTTACAGCACGGGGACCAATAGAAGCAAGGATCTATTATGCCACCGTGGAGGCCAAGAATCAAATGATTCATTGTGACATCAAGTGGCCTAAAAGGGCATGGGATGCATTGTGACAGCACAGGCGTTAAGAGAAGCAAGGATCCATTGTGACCCAATGGAGGCTAACAATCTAATGATCCCTTTTGACACCAAAGGGCCTAAAAGGGGCAGGGATGTATTGTGAAAGCATGGGGCCCAATTAAAACCTGGTCCAATTACGACACCATGGAGGCCAAGAATCAAATGATTCATTGTGACATCAAGTGGCCTAAAAGGACATGGGATGCATTGTGACACCACAGAGGATAAGAGAAGCAAGGATCCATTGTGACCCAATGGAGGCTAACAATCTAATGATCCCTTTTGACACCAATGGGCCTAAAAGGGCAGGGATGTATTGTGAAAGCATGGGGCCCAATTAAAACCTGGTACAATTTCGCCACCATGGAGGCCAAGAATCAAATGATTCATTGTGACATCAAGTGGCCTAAAAGGGCATGGGATGCATTGTGACACCACAGGGGTTAAGAGAAGCAAGGAACCATTGTGACCCAATGCAGGCTAACAATGTAAGAATCCCTTGTGGCACCAGGGGGCGCAAAATGACCACGGATGAACTCTGACAGCATGGGGACCTATAGAAGCAAGGAACCATTATGACACCATGAAGGCCAAGAATCAAATGGTTCATTGTGACATCAAGTGGCCTAAAAGGGCTTGGAATGCATTGTGACACCACAGAGGTTAAGAGAAGCAAGGAACAATTGTGACCCTATGCAGGCTAACAATCTAATGATCCCTTGTGGCACCAGGGGGTATAAAAAGGGCCAGGGATGGATTGTTACAGCACGGGGACCAATAGAAGCAAGGATCTATTATGCCACCGTGGAGGCCAAGAATCAAATGATTCATTGTGACATCAAGTGGCCTAAAAGGGCATGGGATGCATTGTGACAGCACAGGGCTTAAGAGAAGCAAGGATCCATTGTCACCCAATTGAGGCTAATAATCACAGGATCCCTTTTGACACCAATGGGCCTAAAAGGGGCAGGGATGTATTGTGAAAGCATGGGGCCCAGTGAAAACATGGTACAATCAAGCCACCATGGAGGCCAAGCATCAAATGATTCATTGTGACATCAAGTGGCCTAAAAGGGCATGGGATGCATTGTGACACCACAGGGGTTAAGAGAACCAAGGAACCATTGTGACCCAATGCAGGCTAACAATCTAAGAATCCCTTGTGACACCAGGGGGCGCAAAAGGGCCACGGATGGACTCTGACAGCATGGGGACCTATGGAAGCAAGGAACCATTATGACACCATGAAGGCCAAGAATCAAATGGTTCATTGTAAGACCAAGTGGCCTAAAAGGGCTTGGAATTCATTGTGACAGCACAGAGGTTAAGAGAGGCAAGGAACCATTGTGACCCATTGCAGGCTAACAATCTAATGATCCCTAGTGACACCAATGGGCCTAAAAGGGCCAGGGATGGATTGTTACAGCACGGGGACCAATAGAAGCAAGGATCTATTATGCCACCATGGAGGCCAAGAATCAAATAATTCATTGTGACATCAAGTGGCCTAAAAGGGCATGGGATGCATTGTGACAGCACAGGGGTTATGAGAAGCAAGGATCCATTGTGACCCAATGGAGGCTAATAATCTAATGATCCCTTGTGACACCAATGGTCCTAAAAGGGGCAGGGATGTATTGTGAAAGCATGGGGCCCCAGTAAAACCTGGTACAATTTCGCCACCATGGAGGCCAAGAATCAAATGATTCATTGTGACATCAAGTGGCCTAAAAGGGCATGGGATGCATTGTGACACCACAGGGGTTAAGAGAAGCAAGGAACCATTGTGACCCAATGCAGGCTAACAATCTAATGATCCCTTGTGACACCAAAGGGCCTAAAAGGGCCAGGGATGGATTGTTACAGCAGGGGGACCAATAGAAGCAGGGATCTATTATGACACCATGAAGGCCAAGAATCAAATGGTTCATTGTAAGACCAAGTGGCCTAAAAGGGCTTGGAATGCATTGTGACACCACAGAGGTTAAGAGAAGCAAGGAAACATTGTGACCCAATGCAGGCTAACAATCTAATGATCCCTTGTGGCACCAGGGGGTATAAAAAGGGCCAGGGATGGATTGTTACAGCACGGGGACCAATAGAAGCAAGGATCTATTATGCCACCATGGAGGCCAAGAATCAAATGATTCATTGTGACATCAAGTGGCCTAAAAGGGCATGGGATGCATTGTGACAGCACAGGGGTTAAGAGAAGCAAGGATCCATTGTGACCCAATGGAGGCTAACAATCTAATAATCCCTTTTGACACCAATGGGCCTAAAAGGGGCAGGGATGTATTGTGAAAGCATGGGGCCCAGTGAAAACATGGTACAATCAAGCCACCATGGAGGCCAAGAATCAAATGATTCATTGTGACATCAAGTGGCCTAAAAGGGCATGGGATGCATTGTGACAGCACAGGCGTTAAGAGAAGCAAGGATCCATTGTGACCCAATGGAGGCTAACAATCTAATGATCCCTTTTGACACCAAAGGGCCTAAAAGGGGCAGGGATGTATTGTGAAAGCATGGGGCCCAATTAAATCCTGGTCCAATTACGCCACCATGGAGGCCAAGAATCAAATGATTCATTGTGACATCAAGTGGCCTAAAAGGGCATGGGATGCATTGTGACACCACAGAGGATAAGAGAAGCAAGGATCCATTGTGACCCAATGGAGGCTAACAATCTAATGATCCCTTTTGACACCAATGGGCCTAAAAGGGCAGGGATGTATTGTGAAAGCATGGGGCCCAATTAAAACCTGGTACAATTTCTCCACCATGGAGGCCAAGAATCAAATGATTCATTGTGACATCAAGTGGCCTAAAAGGGCATGGGATGCATTGTGACACCACAGGGGTTAAGAGAAGCAAGGAACCATTGTGACCCAATGCAGGCTAACAATGTAAGAATCCCTTGTGGCACCAGGGGGCGCAAAATGACCACGGATGAACTCTGACAGCATGGGGACCTATAGAAGCAAGGAACCATTATGACACCATGAAGGCCAAGAATCAAATGGTTCATTGTGACATCAAGTGGCCTAAAAGGGCTTGGAATGCATTGTGACACCACAGAGGTTAAGAGAAGCAAGGAACCATTGTGACCCTATGCAGGCTAACAATCTAATGATCCCTTGTGGCACCAGGGGGTATAAAAAGGGCCAGGGATGGATTGTTACAGCACGGGGACCAATAGAAGCAAGGATCTATTATGCCACCGTGGTGGCCAAGAATCAAATGATTCATTGTGACATCAAGTGGCCTAAAAGGGCATGGGATGCATTGTGACAGCACAGGGCTTAAGAGAAGCAAGGATCCATTGTCACCCAATTGAGGCTAATAATCACAGGATCCCTTTTGACACCAATGGGCCTAAAAGGGGCAGGGATGTATTGTGAAAGCATGGGGCCCAGTGAAAACATGGTACAATCAAGCCACCATGGAGGCCAAGCATCAAATGATTCATTGTGACATCAAGTGGCCTAAAAGGGCATGGGATGCATTGTGACACCACAGGGGTTAAGAGAACCAAGGAACCATTGTGACCCAATGCAGGCTAACAATCTAAGAATCCCTTGTGACACCAGGGGGCGCAAAAGGGCCACGGATGGACTCTGACAGCATGGGGACCTATGGAAGCAAGGAACCATTATGACACCATGAAGGCCAAGAATCAAATGGTTCATTGTAAGACCAAGTGGCCTAAAAGGGCTTGGAATTCATTGTGACAGCACAGAGGTTAAGAGAGGCAAGGAACCATTGTGACCCATTGCAGGCTAACAATCTAATGATCCCTAGTGACACCAATGGGCCTAAAAGGGCCAGGGATGGATTGTTACAGCACGGGGACCAATAGAAGCAAGGATCTATTATGCCACCATGGAGGCCAAGAATCAAATAATTCATTGTGACATCAAGTGGCCTAAAAGGGCATGGGATGCATTGTGACAGCACAGGGGTTATGAGAAGCAAGGATCCATTGTGACCCAATGGAGGCTAACAATCTAATGATCCCTTGTGACACCAATGGTCCTAAAAGGGGCAGGGATGTATTGTGAAAGCATGGGGCCCCAGTAAAACCTGGTACAATTACGCCACCATGGAGGCCAAGAATCAAATGATTCATTGTGACATCAAGTGGCCTAAAAGGGCATGGGATGCATTGTGACACCACAGGGGTTAAGAGAAGCAAGGAACCATTGTGACCCAATGCAGGCTAACAATCTAATGATCCCTTGTGGCACCAGGGGGTATAAAAAGGGCCAGGGATGGATTGTTACAGCACGGGGACCAATAGAAGCAGGGATCTATTATGACACCATGAAGGCCAAGAATCAAATGGTTCATTGTAAGACCAAGTGGCCTAAAAGGCTTGGAATGCATTGTGACACCACAGAGGTTAAGAGAAGCAAGGAACCATTGTGACCCTATGCAGGCTAACAATCTAATGATCCCTTGTGGCACCAGGGGGTATAAAAAGGGCCAGGGATGGATTGTTACAGCACGGGGACCAATAGAAGCAAGGATCTATTATGCCACCGTGGAGGCCAAGAATCAAATGATTCATTGTGACATCAAGTGGCCAAAAAAGGGCATGGGATGCATTGTGACAGCACAGGGGTTAAGAGAAGCAAGGATCCATTGTGACACAATGGAGGCTAACAATCTAATAATCCCTTTTGACACCAATGGGCCTTAAAGGAGCAGGGATGTATTGTGAAAGCATGGGGCCCAATTAAAACCTGGTACAATTACGCCACCATGGAGGCCAAGAATCAAATGATTCATTGTGACATCAAGTGGCCTAAAAGGGCATGGGATGCATTGTGACACCACAGGGGTTAAGAGAAGCAAGGCACCATTGTAACCCAATGCAGGCTAACAATCTAAGAATCCCTTTTGACACCAGGGGGCGCAAAAGGACCACGGATGAACCCTGACAGCATGGGGACCTATAGAAGCAAGGAACCATTATGACACCATGAAGGCCAAGAATCAAATGGTTCATTGTGACATCAAGAGGCCTAAAAGGGCTTGGAATGCATTGTGACAGCACAGAGGTTAAGAGAAGCAAGGAACCATTGTGACCCAATGCAGGCTAACAATCTAATGATCCCTTGTGGCACCGGGGGGTATAAAAAGGGCCAGGGATGGATTGTTACAGCACGGGGACCAATAGAAGCAAGGATCTATTATGCCACCATGGAGGCCAAGAATCAAATGATTCATTGTGACATCAAGTGGCCTAAAAGGGCATGGAATGCATTGTGACAGCACAGAGGTTAAGAGAAGCAAGGAACCATTGTGACCCAATGCAGGCTAACAATCTAATGATCCCTTGTGACACCAGGGGGTATAAAAAGGGCCAGGGATGGATTGTTACAGCACGGGGACCAATAGAAGCAAGGATCTATTATGCCACCGTGGAGGCCAAGAATCAAATGATTCATTGTGACATCAAGTGGCCTAAAAGGGCATGGGATGCATTGTGACAGCACAGGCGTTAAGAGAAGCAAGGATCCATTGTGACCCAATGGAGGCTAACAATCTAATGATCCCTTTTGACACCAAAGGGCCTAAAAGGGCCAGGGATGGATTGTGAAAGCATGGGGCCCAATTAAAACCTGGTCCAATTACGACACCATGGAGGCCAAGAATCAAATGATTCATTGTGACATCAAGTGGCCTAAAAGGACATGGGATGCATTGTGACACCACAGAGGATAAGAGAAGCAAGGATCCATTGTGACCCAATGGAGGCTAACAATCTAATGATCCCTTTTGACACCAATGGGCCTAAAAGGGCAGGGATGTATTGTGAAAGCATGGGGCCCAATTAAAACCTGGTACAATTTCGCCACCATGGAGGCCAAGAATCAAATGATTCATTGTGACATCAAGTGGCCTAAAAGGGCATGGGATGCATTGTGACACCACAGGGGTTAAGAGAAGCAAGGAACCATTGTGACCCAATGCAGGCTAACAATGTAAGAATCCCTTGTGGCACCAGGGGGCGCAAAATGACCACGGATGAACTCTGACAGCATGGGGACCTATAGAAGCAAGGAACCATTATGACACCATGAAGGCCAAGAATCAAATGGTTCATTGTGACATCAAGTGGCCTAAAAGGGCTTGGAATGCATTGTGACACCACAGAGGTTAAGAGAAGCAAGGAACAATTGTGACCCTATGCAGGCTAACAATCTAATGATCCCTTGTGGCACCAGGGGGTATAAAAAGGGCCAGGGATGGATTGTTACAGCACGGGGACCAATAGAAGCAAGGATCTATTATGCCACCGTGGAGGCCAAGAATCAAATGATTCATTGTGACATCAAGTGGCCTAAAAGGGCATGGGATGCATTGTGACAGCACAGGGCTTAAGAGAAGCAAGGATCCATTGTCACCCAATTGAGGCTAATAATCACAGGATCCCTTTTGACACCAATGGGCCTAAAAGGGGCAGGGATGTATTGTGAAAGCATGGGGCCCAGTGAAAACATGGTACAATCAAGCCACCATGGAGGCCAAGCATCAAATGATTCATTGTGACATCAAGTGGCCTAAAAGGGCATGGGATGCATTGTGACACCACAGGGGTTAAGAGAACCAAGGAACCATTGTGACCCAATGCAGGCTAACAATCTAAGAATCCCTTGTGACACCAGGGGGCGCAAAAGGGCCACGGATGGACTCTGACAGCATGGGGACCTATGGAAGCAAGGAACCATTATGACACCATGAAGGCCAAGAATCAAATGGTTCATTGTAAGACCAAGTGGCCTAAAAGGGCTTGGAATTCATTGTGACAGCACAGAGGTTAAGAGAGGCAAGGAACCATTGTGACCCATTGCAGGCTAACAATCTAATGATCCCTAGTGACACCAATGGGCCTAAAAGGGCCAGGGATGGATTGTTACAGCACGGGGACCAATAGAAGCAAGGATCTATTATGCCACCATGGAGGCCAAGAATCAAATAATTCATTGTGACATCAAGTGGCCTAAAAGGGCATGGGATGCATTGTGACAGCACAGGGGTTATGAGAAGCAAGGATCCATTGTGACCCAATGGAGGCTAATAATCTAATGATCCCTTGTGACACCAATGGTCCTAAAAGGGGCAGGGATGTATTGTGAAAGCATGGGGCCCCAGTAAAACCTGGTACAATTTCGCCACCATGGAGGCCAAGAATCAAATGATTCATTGTGACATCAAGTGGCCTAAAAGGGCATGGGATGCATTGTGACACCACAGGGGTTAAGAGAAGCAAGGAACCATTGTGACCCAATGCAGGCTAACAATCTAATGATCCCTTGTGACACCAAAGGGCCTAAAAGGGCCAGGGATGGATTGTTACAGCACGGGGACCAATAGAAGCAGGGATCTATTATGACACCATGAAGGCCAAGAATCAAATGGTTCATTGTAAGACCAAGTGGCCTAAAAGGGCTTGGAATGCATTGTGACACCACAGAGGTTAAGAGAAGCAAGGAACCATTGTGACCCAATGCAGGCTAACAATCTAATGATCCCTTGTGGCACCAGGGGGTATAAAAAGGGCCAGGGATGGATTGTTACAGCACGGGGACCAATAGAAGCAAGGATCTATTATGCCACCATGGAGGCCAAGAATCAAATGATTCATTGTGACATCAAGTGGCCTAAAAGGGCATGGGATGCATTGTGACAGCACAGGGGTTAAGAGAAGCAAGGATCCATTGTGACCCAATGGAGGCTAACAATCTAATAATCCCTTTTGACACCAATGGGCCTAAAAGGGGCAGGGATGTATTGTGAAAGCATGGGGCCCAATTAAATCCTGGTCGAATTACGCCACCATGGAGGCCAAGAATCAAATGATTCATTGTGACATCAAGTGGCCTAAAAGGGCATGGGATGCATTGTGACACCACAGAGGATAAGAGAAGCAAGGATCCATTGTGACCCAATGGAGGCTAACAATCTAATGATCCCTTTTGACACCAATGGGCCTAAAAGGGCAGGGATGTATTGTGAAAGCATGGGGCCCAATTAAAACCTGGTACAATTTCTCCACCATGGAGGCCAAGAATCAAATGATTCATTGTGACATCAAGTGGCCTAAAAGGGCATGGGATGCATTGTGACACCACAGGGGTTAAGAGAAGCAAGGAACCATTGTGACCCAATGCAGGCTAACAATGTAAGAATCCCTTGTGGCACCAGGGGGCGCAAAATGACCACGGATGAACTCTGACAGCATGGGGCCCAATTAAAACCTGGTACAATTTCGCCACCATGAAGGCCAAGAATCAAATGGTTCATTGTGACATCAAGTGGCCTAAAAGGGCTTGGAATGCATTGTGACACCACAGAGGTTAAGAGAAGCAAGGAACCATTGTGACCCTATGCAGGCTAACAATCTAATGATCCCTTGTGGCACCAGGGGGTATAAAAAGGGCCAGGGATGGATTGTTACAGCACGGGGACCAATAGAAGCAAGGATCTATTATGCCACCGTGGAGGCCAAGAATCAAATGATTCATTGTGACATCAAGTGGCCTAAAAGGGCATGGGATGCATTGTGACAGCACAGGGCTTAAGAGAAGCAAGGATCCATTGTCACCCAATTGAGGCTAATAATCACAGGATCCCTTTTGACACCAATGGGCCTAAAAGGGGCAGGGATGTATTGTGAAAGCATGGGGCCCAGTGAAAACATGGTACAATCAAGCCACCATGGAGGCCAAGCATCAAATGATTCATTGTGACATCAAGTGGCCTAAAAGGGCATGGGATGCATTGTGACACCACAGGGGTTAAGAGAACCAAGGAACCATTGTGACCCAATGCAGGCTAACAATCTAAGAATCCCTTGTGACACCAGGGGGCGCAAAAGGGCCACGGATGGACTCTGACAGCATGGGGACCTATGGAAGCAAGGAACCATTATGACACCATGAAGGCCAAGAATCAAATGGTTCATTGTAAGACCAAGTGGCCTAAAAGGGCTTGGAATTCATTGTGACAGCACAGAGGTTAAGAGAGGCAAGGAACCATTGTGACCCTATGCAGGCTAACAATCTAATGATCCCTAGTGACACCAATGGGCCTAAAAGGGCCAGGGATGGATTGTTACAGCACGGGGACCAATAGAAGCAAGGATCTATTATGCCACCATGGAGGCCAAGAATCAAATGATTCATTGTGACATCAAGTGGCCTAAAAGGGCATGGGATGCATTGTGACAGCACAGGGCTTAAGAGAAGCAAGGATCCATTGTCACCCAATTGAGGCTAATAATCACAGGATCCCTTTTGACACCAATGGGCCTAAAAGGGGCAGGGATGTATTGTGAAAGCATGGGGCCCAGTGAAAACATGGTACAATCAAGCCACCATGGAGGCCAAGCATCAAATGATTCATTGTGACATCAAGTGGCCTAAAAGGGCATGGGATGCATTGTGACACCACAGGGGTTAAGAGAACCAAGGAACCATTGTGACCCAATGCAGGCTAACAATCTAAGAATCCCTTGTGACACCAGGGGGCGCAAAAGGGCCACGGATGGACTCTGACAGCATGGGGACCTATGGAAGCAAGGAACCATTATGACACCATGAAGGCCAAGAATCAAATGGTTCATTGTAAGACCAAGTGGCCTAAAAGGGCTTGGAATTCATTGTGACAGCACAGAGGTTAAGAGAGGCAAGGAACCATTGTGACCCATTGCAGGCTAACAATCTAATGATCCCTAGTGACACCAATGGGCCTAAAAGGGCCAGGGATGGATTGTTACAGCACGGGGACCAATAGAAGCAAGGATCTATTATGCCACCATGGAGGCCAAGAATCAAATAATTCATTGTGACATCAAGTGGCCTAAAAGGGCATGGGATGCATTGTGACAGCACAGGGGTTATGAGAAGCAAGGATCCATTGTGACCCAATGGAGGCTAACAATCTAATGATCCCTTGTGACACCAATGGTCCTAAAAGGGGCAGGGATGTATTGTGAAAGCATGGGGCCCCAGTAAAACCTGGTACAATTACGCCACCATGGAGGCCAAGAATCAAATGATTCATTGTGACATCAAGTGGCCTAAAAGGGCATGGGATGCATTGTGACACCACAGGGGTTAAGAGAAGCAAGGAACCATTGTGACCCAATGCAGGCTAACAATCTAATGATCCCTTGTGGCACCAGGGGGTATAAAAAGGGCCAGGGATGGATTGTTACAGCACGGGGACCAATAGAAGCAGGGATCTATTATGACACCATGAAGGCCAAGAATCAAATGGTTCATTGTAAGACCAAGTGGCCTAAAAGGCTTGGAATGCATTGTGACACCACAGAGGTTAAGAGAAGCAAGGAACCATTGTGACCCTATGCAGGCTAACAATCTAATGATCCCTTGTGGCACCAGGGGGTATAAAAAGGGCCAGGGATGGATTGTTACAGCACGGGGACCAATAGAAGCAAGGATCTATTATGCCACCGTGGAGGCCAAGAATCAAATGATTCATTGTGACATCAAGTGGCCAAAAAAGGGCATGGGATGCATTGTGACAGCACAGGGGTTAAGAGAAGCAAGGATCCATTGTGACACAATGGAGGCTAACAATCTAATAATCCCTTTTGACACCAATGGGCCTTAAAGGAGCAGGGATGTATTGTGAAAGCATGGGGCCCAATTAAAACCTGGTACAATTACGCCACCATGGAGGCCAAGAATCAAATGATTCATTGTGACATCAAGTGGCCTAAAAGGGCATGGGATGCATTGTGACACCACAGGGGTTAAGAGAAGCAAGGCACCATTGTAACCCAATGCAGGCTAACAATCTAAGAATCCCTTTTGACACCAGGGGGCGCAAAAGGACCACGGATGAACCCTGACAGCATGGGGACCTATAGAAGCAAGGAACCATTATGACACCATGAAGGCCAAGAATCAAATGGTTCATTGTGACATCAAGAGGCCTAAAAGGGCTTGGAATGCATTGTGACAGCACAGAGGTTAAGAGAAGCAAGGAACCATTGTGACCCAATGCAGGCTAACAATCTAATGATCCCTTGTGGCACCGGGGGGTATAAAAAGGGCCAGGGATGGATTGTTACAGCACGGGGACCAATAGAAGCAAGGATCTATTATGCCACCATGGAGGCCAAGAATCAAATGATTCATTGTGACATCAAGTGGCCTAAAAGGGCATGGAATGCATTGTGACAGCACAGAGGTTAAGAGAAGCAAGGAACCATTGTGACCCAATGCAGGCTAACAATCTAATGATCCCTTGTGACACCAGGGGGTATAAAAAGGGCCAGGGATGGATTGTTACAGCACGGGGACCAATAGAAGCAAGGATCTATTATGCCACCGTGGAGGCCAAGAATCAAATGATTCATTGTGACATCAAGTGGCCTAAAAGGGCATGGGATGCATTGTGACAGCACAGGCGTTAAGAGAAGCAAGGATCCATTGTGACCCAATGGAGGCTAACAATCTAATGATCCCTTTTGACACCAAAGGGCCTAAAAGGGCCAGGGATGGATTGTGAAAGCATGGGGCCCAATTAAAACCTGGTCCAATTACGACACCATGGAGGCCAAGAATCAAATGATTCATTGTGACATCAAGTGGCCTAAAAGGACATGGGATGCATTGTGACACCACAGAGGATAAGAGAAGCAAGGATCCATTGTGACCCAATGGAGGCTAACAATCTAATGATCCCTTTTGACACCAATGGGCCTAAAAGGGCAGGGATGTATTGTGAAAGCATGGGGCCCAATTAAAACCTGGTACAATTTCGCCACCATGGAGGCCAAGAATCAAATGATTCATTGTGACATCAAGTGGCCTAAAAGGGCATGGGATGCATTGTGACACCACAGGGGTTAAGAGAAGCAAGGAACCATTGTGACCCAATGCAGGCTAACAATGTAAGAATCCCTTGTGGCACCAGGGGGCGCAAAATGACCACGGATGAACTCTGACAGCATGGGGACCTATAGAAGCAAGGAACCATTATGACACCATGAAGGCCAAGAATCAAATGGTTCATTGTGACATCAAGTGGCCTAAAAGGGCTTGGAATGCATTGTGACACCACAGAGGTTAAGAGAAGCAAGGAACAATTGTGACCCTATGCAGGCTAACAATCTAATGATCCCTTGTGGCACCAGGGGGTATAAAAAGGGCCAGGGATGGATTGTTACAGCACGGGGACCAATAGAAGCAAGGATCTATTATGCCACCGTGGAGGCCAAGAATCAAATGATTCATTGTGACATCAAGTGGCCTAAAAGGGCATGGGATGCATTGTGACAGCACAGGGCTTAAGAGAAGCAAGGATCCATTGTCACCCAATTGAGGCTAATAATCACAGGATCCCTTTTGACACCAATGGGCCTAAAAGGGGCAGGGATGTATTGTGAAAGCATGGGGCCCAGTGAAAACATGGTACAATCAAGCCACCATGGAGGCCAAGCATCAAATGATTCATTGTGACATCAAGTGGCCTAAAAGGGCATGGGATGCATTGTGACACCACAGGGGTTAAGAGAACCAAGGAACCATTGTGACCCAATGCAGGCTAACAATCTAAGAATCCCTTGTGACACCAGGGGGCGCAAAAGGGCCACGGATGGACTCTGACAGCATGGGGACCTATGGAAGCAAGGAACCATTATGACACCATGAAGGCCAAGAATCAAATGGTTCATTGTAAGACCAAGTGGCCTAAAAGGGCTTGGAATTCATTGTGACAGCACAGAGGTTAAGAGAGGCAAGGAACCATTGTGACCCATTGCAGGCTAACAATCTAATGATCCCTAGTGACACCAATGGGCCTAAAAGGGCCAGGGATGGATTGTTACAGCACGGGGACCAATAGAAGCAAGGATCTATTATGCCACCATGGAGGCCAAGAATCAAATAATTCATTGTGACATCAAGTGGCCTAAAAGGGCATGGGATGCATTGTGACAGCACAGGGGTTATGAGAAGCAAGGATCCATTGTGACCCAATGGAGGCTAATAATCTAATGATCCCTTGTGACACCAATGGTCCTAAAAGGGGCAGGGATGTATTGTGAAAGCATGGGGCCCCAGTAAAACCTGGTACAATTTCGCCACCATGGAGGCCAAGAATCAAATGATTCATTGTGACATCAAGTGGCCTAAAAGGGCATGGGATGCATTGTGACACCACAGGGGTTAAGAGAAGCAAGGAACCATTGTGACCCAATGCAGGCTAACAATCTAATGATCCCTTGTGACACCAAAGGGCCTAAAAGGGCCAGGGATGGATTGTTACAGCACGGGGACCAATAGAAGCAGGGATCTATTATGACACCATGAAGGCCAAGAATCAAATGGTTCATTGTAAGACCAAGTGGCCTAAAAGGGCTTGGAATGCATTGTGACACCACAGAGGTTAAGAGAAGCAAGGAACCATTGTGACCCAATGCAGGCTAACAATCTAATGATCCCTTGTGGCACCAGGGGGTATAAAAAGGGCCAGGGATGGATTGTTACAGCACGGGGACCAATAGAAGCAAGGATCTATTATGCCACCATGGAGGCCAAGAATCAAATGATTCATTGTGACATCAAGTGGCCTAAAAGGGCATGGGATGCATTGTGACAGCACAGGGGTTAAGAGAAGCAAGGATCCATTGTGACCCAATGGAGGCTAACAATCTAATAATCCCTTTTGACACCAATGGGCCTAAAAGGGGCAGGGATGTATTGTGAAAGCATGGGGCCCAATTAAATCCTGGTCGAATTACGCCACCATGGAGGCCAAGAATCAAATGATTCATTGTGACATCAAGTGGCCTAAAAGGGCATGGGATGCATTGTGACACCACAGAGGATAAGAGAAGCAAGGATCCATTGTGACCCAATGGAGGCTAACAATCTAATGATCCCTTTTGACACCAATGGGCCTAAAAGGGCAGGGATGTATTGTGAAAGCATGGGGCCCAATTAAAACCTGGTACAATTTCTCCACCATGGAGGCCAAGAATCAAATGATTCATTGTGACATCAAGTGGCCTAAAAGGGCATGGGATGCATTGTGACACCACAGGGGTTAAGAGAAGCAAGGAACCATTGTGACCCAATGCAGGCTAACAATGTAAGAATCCCTTGTGGCACCAGGGGGCGCAAAATGACCACGGATGAACTCTGACAGCATGGGGCCCAATTAAAACCTGGTACAATTTCGCCACCATGAAGGCCAAGAATCAAATGGTTCATTGTGACATCAAGTGGCCTAAAAGGGCTTGGAATGCATTGTGACACCACAGAGGTTAAGAGAAGCAAGGAACCATTGTGACCCTATGCAGGCTAACAATCTAATGATCCCTTGTGGCACCAGGGGGTATAAAAAGGGCCAGGGATGGATTGTTACAGCACGGGGACCAATAGAAGCAAGGATCTATTATGCCACCGTGGAGGCCAAGAATCAAATGATTCATTGTGACATCAAGTGGCCTAAAAGGGCATGGGATGCATTGTGACAGCACAGGGCTTAAGAGAAGCAAGGATCCATTGTCACCCAATTGAGGCTAATAATCACAGGATCCCTTTTGACACCAATGGGCCTAAAAGGGGCAGGGATGTATTGTGAAAGCATGGGGCCCAGTGAAAACATGGTACAATCAAGCCACCATGGAGGCCAAGCATCAAATGATTCATTGTGACATCAAGTGGCCTAAAAGGGCATGGGATGCATTGTGACACCACAGGGGTTAAGAGAACCAAGGAACCATTGTGACCCAATGCAGGCTAACAATCTAAGAATCCCTTGTGACACCAGGGGGCGCAAAAGGGCCACGGATGGACTCTGACAGCATGGGGACCTATGGAAGCAAGGAACCATTATGACACCATGAAGGCCAAGAATCAAATGGTTCATTGTAAGACCAAGTGGCCTAAAAGGGCTTGGAATTCATTGTGACAGCACAGAGGTTAAGAGAGGCAAGGAACCATTGTGACCCTATGCAGGCTAACAATCTAATGATCCCTAGTGACACCAATGGGCCTAAAAGGGCCAGGGATGGATTGTTACAGCACGGGGACCAATAGAAGCAAGGATCTATTATGCCACCATGGAGGCCAAGAATCAAATAATTCATTGTGACATCAAGTGGCCTAAAAGGGCATGGGATGCATTGTGACAGCACAGGGGTTATGAGAAGCAAGGATCCATTGTGACCCAATGGAGGCTAACAATCTAATGATCCCTTGTGACACCAATGGTCCTAAAAGGGGCAGGGATGTATTGTGAAAGCATGGGGCCCCAGTAAAACCTGGTCCAATTACGCCACCATGGAGGCCAAGAATCAAATGATTCATTGTGACATCAAGTGGCCTAAAAGGGCATGGGATGCATTGTGACACCACAGGGGTTAAGAGAAGCAAGGAACCATTGTGACCCAATGCAGGCTAACAATCTAATGATCCCTTGTGACACCAAAGGGCCTAAAAGGGCCAGGGATGGATTGTTACAGCACGGGGACCAATAGAAGCAGGGATCTATTATGACACCATGAAGGCCAAGAATCAAATGGTTCATTGTAAGACCAAGTGGCCTAAAAGGGCTTGGAATGCATTGTGACACCACAGAGGTTAAGAGAAGCAAGGAACCATTGTGACCCAATGCAGGCTAACAATCTAATGATCCCTTGTGGCACCAGGGGGTATAAAAAGGGCCAGGGATGGATTGTTACAGCACGGGGACCAATAGAAGCAAGGATCTATTATGCCACCATGGAGGCCAAGAATCAAATGATTCATTGTGACATCAAGTGGCCTAAAAGGGCATGGGATGCATTGTGACAGCACAGGGGTTAAGAGAAGCAAGGATCCATTGTGACCCAATGGAGGCTAACAATCTAATAATCCCTTTTGACACCAATGGGCCTAAAAGGGGCAGGGATGTATTGTGAAAGCATGGGGCCCAGTGAAAACATGGTACAATCAAGCCACCATGGAGGCCAAGAATCAAATGATTCATTGTGACATCAAGTGGCCTAAAAGGGCATGGGATGCATTGTGACACCACAGGGGTTAAGAGAAGCAAGGAACCATTGTGACCCAATGCAGGCTAACAATCTAAGAATCCCTTGTGGCACAAGGGGGCGCAAAATGACCACGGATGAACTCTGACAGCATGGGGACCTATAGAAGCAAGGAACCATTATGACACCATGAAGGCCAAGAATCAAATGGTTCATTGTAAGACCAAGTGGCCTAAAAGGGCTTGGAATGCATTGTGACAGCACAGAGGTTAAGAGAAGCAAGGAACCATTGTGACCCTATGCAGGCTAACAATCTAATGATCCCTTGTGGCACCAGGGGGTATAAAAAGGGCCAGGGATGGATTGTTACAGCACGGGGACCAATAGAAGCAAGGATCTATTATGCCACCGTGGAGGCCAAGAATCAAATGATTCATTGTGACATCAAGTGGCCTAAAAGGGCATGGGATGCATTGTGACAGCACAGGGCTTAAGAGAAGCAAGGATCCATTGTGACCCAATGGAGGCTAACAATCTAATGATCCCTTGTGACACCAATGGTCCTAAAAGGGGCAGGGATGTATTGTGAAAGCATGGGGCCCCAGTAAAACCTGGTACAATTACGCCACCATGGAGGCCAAGAATCAAATGATTCATTGTGACATCAAGTGGCCTAAAAGGGCATGGGATGCATTGTGACACCACAGGGGTTAAGAGAAGCAAGGAACCATTGTGACCCAATGCAGGCTAACAATCTAATGATCCCTTGTGACACCAAAGGGCCTAAAAGGGCCAGGGATGGATTGTTACAGCACGGGGACCAATAGAAGCAGGGATCTATTATGACACCATGAAGGCCAAGAATCAAATGGTTCATTGTAAGACCAAGTGGCCTAAAAGGGCTTGGAATGCATTGTGACACCACAGAGGTTAAGAGAAGCAAGGAACCATTGTGACCCAATGCAGGCTAACAATCTAATGATCCCTTGTGGCACCAGGGGGTATAAAAAGGGCCAGGGATGAATTGTGACAGCATGGGGCCCAATAGAAACAAGGAACAATTATGACACCATGGAGGCCAAGAATCAAATGATTCATTGTGACATCAAGTGGCCTAAATGGGCATGGGATGCATTGTGACACCACAGAGGTTAAGAGAAGCAAGGAACCATTGTGACCCATTGCAGGCTAACAAACTAATGATCCCTAGTGACACCAATGGGCCTAAAAGGTCCAGGGATGAATTGTTACAGCACGGGGACCAATAGAAGCAAGGATCTATTATGCCACCATGGAGGCCAAGAATCAAATAATTCATTGTGACATCATGTGGCCTAAAAGGGCATGGGATGCATTGTGACAGCACAGGGGTTAAGAGAAGCAAGGAACCATTGTGACCCAATGCAGGCTAACAATCTAATGATCCCTTTTGACACCAATGGGCAAAAAAGGGCAGGGATGTATTGTGAAAGCATGGGGCCCAAGTAAAACCTGGTACAATTACGCCACCATGGAGGCCAAGAATCAAATGATTCATTGTGACATCAAGTGGCCTAAAAGGGCATGGGATGCATTGTGACACCACAGGGGTTAAGAGAAGCAAGGAGCCATTGTGACCCAATGCAGGCTAACAATCTAAGAATCCCTTTTGACACCAGGGGACGCAAAAGGACCACGGATGAACTCTGACAGCATGGGGACCTATAGAAGCAAGGAACCATTATGACACCATGAAGGCCAAGAATAAAATGGTTCATTGTAAGACCAAGTGGCCTAAAAGGGCTTGGAATGCATTGTGACACCACAGAGGTTAAGAGAAGCAAGGAACCATAGTGACCCAATGCAGGCTAACCATCTAATGATCCCTTGTGGCACCAGGGGGTATAAAAAGGGCCAGGGATGGATTGTTACAGCACGGGGACCAATAGAAGCAAGGATCAATTATGCCACCGTGGAGGCCAAGAATCAAATGATTCATTGTGACATCAAGTGGCCTAAAAGGGCATGGGATGCATTGTGACACCACAGGGGTTAAGAGAAGCAAGGATCCATTGTGACCCAATGGAGGCTAATAATCCCAGGATCCCATTTGACACCAGGGGCCGTAAAAGGGCCAGGGATGAATTGTGACAGCATGGGGACCAATAGAAACAAGGAACAATTATGACACCATGAAGGCCAAGAATCAAATGGTTCATTGTAAGACCAAGTGGCCTAAAAGGGCTTGGAATGCATTGTGACACCACAGAGGTTAAGAGAAGCAAGGAACCATTGTGACCCAATGCAGGCTAACAATCTAATGATCCCTTGTGACACCAATGGGCCTAAAAGGGCCAGGGATGAATTGTGAAAGCATGGGGCCCCAGTAAAACCTGGTACAATTATGCCACCATGGAGGCCAAGAATCAAATGATTCATTGTGACATCAAGTGGCCTAAAAGGGCATGGGATGCATTGTGACACCACAGGGGTTAAGAGAAGCAAGGAACCATTGTGACCCAATGCAGGCTAACAATCTAAGAATCCCTTTTGACACCAGGGGGCGCAAAAGGACCACGGATGAACCCTGACAGCATGGGGACCTATAGAAGCAAGGAACCATTATGACACCATGAAGGCCAAGAATCAAATGGTTCATTGTGACATCAAGTGGCCTAAAAGGGCTTGGAATGCATTGTGACACCACAGAGGTTAAGAGAAGCAAGGAACCATTGTGACCCAATGCAGGCTAACAATCTAATGATCCCTTGTGGCACCGGGGGGTATAAAAAGGGCCAGGGATGGATTGTTACAGCACGGGGACCAATAGAAGCAAGGATCTATTATGCCACCATGGAGGCCAAGAATCAAATGATTCATTGTGACATCAAGTGGCCTAAAAGGGCATGGAATGCATTGTGACAGCACAGAGGTTAAGAGAAGCAAGGAACCATTGTGACCCAATGCAGGCTAACAATCTAATGATCCCTTGTGACACCAGGGGGTATAAAAAGGGCCAGGGATGGATTGTTACAGCACGGGGACCAATAGAAGCAAGGATCTATTATGCCACCGTGGAGGCCAAGAATCAAATGATTCATTGTGACATCAAGTGGCCTAAAAGGGCATGGGATGCATTGTGACAGCACAGGCGTTAAGAGAAGCAAGGATCCATTGTGACCCAATGGAGGCTAACAATCTAATGATCCCTTTTGACACCAAAGGGCCTAAAAGGGGCAGGGATGTATTGTGAAAGCATGGGGCCCAATTAAAACCTGGTCCAATTACGCCACCATGGAGGCCAAGAATCAAATGATTCATTGTGATATCAAGTGGCCTAAAAGGGCATGGGATGCATTGTGACACCACAGAGGATAAGAGAAGCAAGGATCCATTGTGACCCAATGGAGGCTAACAATCTAATGATCCCTTTTGACACCAATGGGCCTAAAAGGGCAGGGATGTATTGTGAAAGCATGGGGCCCAATTAAAACCTGGTACAATTTCGCCACCATGGAGGCCAAGAATCAAATGATTCATTGTGACATCAAGTGGCCTAAAAGGGCATGGGATGCATTGTGACACCACAGGGGTTAAGAGAAGCAAGGAACCATTGTGACCCAATGCAGGCTAACAATGTAAGAATCCCTTGTGGCACCAGGGGGCGCAAAATGACCACGGATGAACTCTGACAGCATGGGGACCTATAGAAGCAAGGAGCCATTATGACACCATGAAGGCCAAGAATCAAATGGTTCATTGTGACATCAAGTGGCCTAAAAGGGCTTGGAATGCATTGTGACACCACAGAGGTTAAGAGAAGCAAGGAACCATTGTGACCCAATGCAGGCTAACAATCTAATGATCCCTTGTGGCACCAGGGGGTTTAAAAAGGGCCAGGGATGGATTGTTACAGCACGGGGACCAATAGAAGCAAGGATCTATTATGCCACCGTGGAGGCCAAGAATCAAATGATTCATTGTGACATCAAGTGGCCTAAAAGGGCATGGGATGCATTGTGACACCACAGGGGTTAAGAGAAGCAAGGATCCATTGTCACCCAATTGAGGCTAATAATCACAGGATCCCTTTTGTCACCAATGGGCCTAAAAGGGTCAGGGATGTATTGTGAAAGCATGGGGCCCAGTGAAAACATGGTACAATCAAGCCACCATGGAGGCCAAGAATCAAATGATTCATTGTGACATCAAGTGGCCTAAAAGGGCATGGGATGCATTGTGACACCACAGGGGTTAAGAGAAGCAAGGCACCATTGTAACCCAATGCAGGCTAACAATCTAAGAATCCCTTTTGACACCAGGGGGTGCAAAAGGACCACGGATGAACTCTGACAGCATGGGGACATACAGAAGCAAGGAACCATTATGACACTATGAAGGCCAAGAATCAAATGGTTCATTGTGACATCAAGTGGCCTAAAAGGTCTTGGAATGCAATGTGACAGCACAGAGGTTAAGAGAAGCAAGGAACCATTGTGACCCAATGCAGGCTAACAATCTAATGATCCCTTGTGACACCAATGGGCCTAAAAGGGGTAGGGATGAATTGTTACAACACGGGGACCAATAGAAGCAAGGATCTATTATGCCACCATGGAGGCCAAGAATCAAATGATTCATTGTGACATCAAGTGGCCTAAAAGGGCATGGGATGCATTGTGACAGCACAGAGGTTAAGAGAAGCAAGGCACCATTGTGACCCAATGCAGGCTAACAATCTAATGATCCCTTGTGGCACCAGGGGGTATAAAAAGGGCCAGGGATGGATTGTTACAGCACGGGGACCAATAGAAGCAAGGATCTATTATGCCACCGTGGAGGCCAAGAATCAAATGATTCATTGTGACATCAAGTGGCCTAAAAGGGCATGGGATGCATTGTGACACCACAGGGGTTAAGAGAAGCAAGGATCCATTGTGACCCAATGGAGGCTAACAATCTAATAATCCCTTTTGACACCAATGGTCCTAAAAGGGGCAGGGATGTATTGTGAAAGCATGGGGCCCGGTGAAAACATGGTACAATCAAGCCACCATGGAGGCCAAGCATCAAATGATTCATTGTGACATCAAGTGGCCTAAAAGGGCATGGGATGCATTGTGACATCACAGGGGTTAAGAGAACCAAGGAACCATTGTGACCCAATGCAGGCTAACAATCTAAGAATCCCTTGTGACACCAGGGGGCGCAAAAGGGCCACGGATGGACTCTGACAGCATGGGGACCTATGGAAGCAAGGAACCATTATGACACCATGAAGGCCAAGAATCAAATGGTTCATTGTAAGACCAAGTGGCCTAAAAGGGCTTGGAATTCATTGTGACAGCACAGAGGTTAAGAGAGGCAAGGAACCATTGTGACCCATTGCAGGCTAACAATCTAATGATCCCTAGTGACACCAATGGGCCTAAAAGGGCCAGGGATGGATTGTTACAGCACGGGGACCAATAGAAGCAAGGATCTATTATGCCACCATGGAGGCCAAGAATCAAATAATTCATTGTGACATCAAGTGGCCTAAAAGGGCATGGGATGCATTGTGACAGCACAGGGGTTAAGAGAAGCAAGGATCCATTGTGACCCAATGGAGGCTAACAATCTAATGATCCCTTGAGACACCAATGGTCCTAAAAGGGGCAGGGATGTATTGTGAAAGCATGGGGCCCCAGTAAAATCTGGTACAATTACGCCACCATGGAGGCCAAGAATCAAATGATTCATTGTGACATCAAGTGGCCTAAAAGGGCATGGGATGCATTGTGACACCACAGGGGTTAAGAGAAGCAAGGAACCATTGTGACCCAATGCAGGCTAACAATCTAATGATCCCTTGTGACACCAAAGGGCCTAAAAGGGCCAGGGATGGATTGTTACAGCACGGGGACCAATAGAAGCAGGGATCTATTATGACACCATGAAGGCCAAGAATCAAATGGTTCATTGTAAGACCAAGTGGCCTAAAAGGGCTTGGAATGCATTGTGACACCACAGAGGTTAAGAGAAGCAAGGAACCATTGTGACCCAATGCAGGCTAACAATCTAATGATCCCTTGTGGCACCAGGGGGTATAAAAAGGGCCAGGGATGAATTGTGACAGCATGGGGCCCAATAGAAACAAGGAACAATTATGACACCATGGAGGCCAAGAATCAAATGATTCATTGTGACATCAAGTGGCCTAAAAGGGCATGGGATGCATTGTGACACCACAGAGGTTAAGAGAAGCAAGGAACCATTGTGACCCATTGCAGGCTAACAAACTAATGATCCCTTGTGACACCAATGGGCCTAAAAGGTCCAGGGATGAATTGTTACAGCACGGGGACCAATAGAAGCAAGGATCTATTATGCCACCATGGAGGCCAAGAATCAAATAATTCATTGTGACATCATGTGGCCTAAAAGGGCATGGGATGCATTGTGACAGCACAGGGGTTAAGAGAAGCAAGGAACCATTGTGACCCAATGCAGGCTAACAATCTAATGATCCCTTTTGACACCAATGGGCCTAAAAGGGGCAGGGATGAATTGTGAAAGCATGGGGCCCAAGTAAAACCTGGTACAATTACGCCACCATGGAGGCCAAGAATCAAATGATTCATTGTGACATCAAGTGGCCTAAAAGGGCATGGGATGCATTGTGACACCACAGGGGTTAAGAGAAGCAAGGAACCATTGTGACCCAATGCAGGCTAACAATCTAAGAATCCCTTTTGACACCAGGGGGCGCAAAATGACCACGGATGAACTCTGACAGCATGGGGACCTATAGAAGCAAGGAGCCATTATGACACCATGAAGGCCAAGAATCAAATGGTTCATTGTGACATCAAGTGGCCTAAAAGGGCTTGGAATGCATTGTGACACCACAGAGGTTAAGAGAAGCAAGGAACCATTGTGACCCTATGCAGGCTAACAATCTAATGATCCCTTGTGGCACCAGGGGGTATAAAAAGGGCCAGGGATGGATTGTTACAGCACGGGGACCAATAGAAGCAAGGATCTATTATGCCACCGTGGAGGCCAAGAATCAAATGACTCATTGTGACATCAAGTGGCCTAAATGGGCATGGGATGCACTGTGACACCACAGGGGTTAAGAGAAGCAAGGATCCATTGTCACCCAATGCAGGCTAACAATCTAAGAATCCCTTTTGACACCAGGGGGTGCAAAAGGACCACGGATGAACTCTGACAGCATGGGGACATATAGAAGCAAGGAACCATTATGACACTATGAAGGCCAAGAATCAAATGGTTCATTGTGACATCAAGTGGCCTAAAAGGTCTTGGAATGCAATGTGACAGCACAGAGGTTAAGAGAAGCAAGGAACCATTGTGACCCAATGCAGGCTAACAATCTAATGATCCCTTGTGACACCAATGGGCCTAAAAGGGGTAGGGATGAATTGTTACAACACGGGGACCAATAGAAGCAAGGATCTATTATGCCACCATGGAGGCCAAGAATCAAATGATTCATTGTGACATCAAGTGGCCTAAAAGGGCATGGGATGCATTGTGACAGCACAGAGGTTAAGAGAAGCAAGGAACCATTGTGACCCAATGCAGGCTAACAATCTAATGATCCCTTCTGGCACCAGGGGGTATAAAAAGGGCCAGGGATGGATTGTTACAGCACGGGGACCAATAGAAGCAAGGATCTATTATGCCACCGTGGAGGCCAAGAATCAAATGATTCATTGTGACATCAAGTGGCCTAAAAGGGCATGGGATGCATTGTGACAGCACAGGGGTTAAGAGAAGCAAGGATCCATTGTGACCCAATGGAGGCTAACAATCTAATAATCCCTTTTGACACCAATGGGCCTAAAAGGGGCAGGGATGTATTGTGAAAGCATGGGGCCCAGTTAAAACATGGTACAATCAAGCCACCATGGAGGCCAAGCATCAAATGATTCATTGTGACATCAAGTGGCCTAAAAGGGCATGGGATGCATTGTGACAGCACAGGGGTTATGAGAAGCAAGGATCCATTGTGACCCAATGGAGGCTAACAATCTAATGATCCCTTGTGACACCAATGGTCCTAAAAGGGGCAGGGATGTATTGTGAAAGCATGGGGCCCCAGTAAAACCTGGTACAATTACGCCACCATGGAGGCCAAGAATCAAATGATTCATTGTGACATCAAGTGGCCTAAAAGGGCATGGGATGCATTGTGACACCACAGGGGTTAAGAGAAGCAAGGAACCATTGTGACCCAATGCAGGCTAACAATCTAATGATCCCTTGTGACACCAAAGGGCCTAAAAGGGCCAGGGATGGATTGTTACAGCACGGGGACCAATAGAAGCAGGGATCTATTATGACACCATGAAGGCCAAGAATCAAATGGTTCATTGTAAGACCAAGTGGCCTAAAAGGGCTTGGAATGCATTGTGACACCACAGAGGTTAAGAGAAGCAAGGAACCATTGTGACCCAATGCAGGCTAACAATCTAATGATCCCTTGTGGCACCAGGGGGTATAAAAAGGGCCAGGGATGAATTGTGACAGCATGGGGCCCAATAGAAACAAGGAACAATTATGACACCATGGAGGCCAAGAATCAAATGATTCATTGTGACATCAAGTGGCCTAAAAGGGCATGGGATGCATTGTGACACCACAGAGGTTAAGAGAAGCAAGGAACCATTGTGACCCATTGCAGGCTAACAAACTAATGATCCCTTGTGACACCAATGGGCCTAAAAGGTCCAGGGATGAATTGTTACAGCACGGGGACCAATAGAAGCAAGGATCTATTATGCCACCATGGAGGCCAAGAATCAAATAATTCATTGTGACATCATGTGGCCTAAAAGGGCATGGGATGCATTGTGACAGCACAGGGGTTAAGAGAAGCAAGGAACCATTGTGACCCAATGCAGGCTAACAATCTAATGATCCCTTTTGACACCAATGGGCCTAAAAGGGGCAGGGATGTATTGTGAAAGCATGGGGCCCAAGTAAAACCTGGTACAATTACGCCACCATGGAGGCCAAGAATCAAATGATTCATTGTGACATCAAGTGGCCTAAAAGGGCATGGGATGCATTGTGACACCACAGGGGTTAAGAGAAGCAAGGAACCATTGTGACCCAATGCAGGCTAACAATCTAAGAATCCCTTTTGACACCAGGGGGCGAAAAAGGACCACGGATGAACCCTGACAGCATGGGGACCTATAGAAGCAAGGAACCATTATGACACCATGAAGGCCAAGAATCAAATGGTTCATTGTGACATCAAGTGGCCTAAAAGGGCTTGGAATGCATTGTGACACCACAGAGGTTAAGAGAAGCAAGGAACCATTGTGACCCAATGCAGGCTAACAATCTAATGATCCCTTGTGGCACCGGGGGGTATAAAAAGGGCCAGGGATGGATTGTTACAGCACGGGGACCAATAGAAGCAAGGATCTATTATGCCACCATGGAGGCCAAGAATCAAATGATTCATTGTGACATCAAGTGGCCTAAAAGGGCATGGAATGCATTGTGACAGCACAGAGGTTAAGAGAAGCAAGGAACCATTGTGACCCAATGGAGGCTAACAATCTAATGATCCCTTGTGACACCAGGGGGTATAAAAAGGGCCAGGGATGGATTGTTACAGCACGGGGACCAATAGAAGCAAGGATCTATTATGCCACCGTGGAGGCCAAGAATCAAATGATTCATTGTGACATCAAGTGGCCTAAAAGGGCATGGGATGCATTGTGACAGCACAGGGGTTATGAGAAGCAAGGATCCATTGTGACCCAATGGAGGCTAACAATCTAATGATCCCTTTTGACACCAAAGGGCCTAAAAGGGGCAGGGAGGTATTGTGAAAGCATGGGGCCCAATTAAAACCTGGTCCAATTACGCCACCATGGAGGCCAAGAATCAAATGATTCATTGTGATATCAAGTGGCCTAAAAGGGCATGGGATGCATTGTGACACCACAGAGGATAAGAGAAGCAAGGATCCATTGTGACCCAATGGAGGCTAACAATGTAATGATCCCTTTTGACACCAATGGGCCTAAAAGGGCAGGGATGTATTGTGAAAGCATGGGGCCCAATTAAAACCTGGTACAATTTCGCCACCATGGAGGCCAAGAATCAAATGATTCATTGTGACATCAAGTGGCCTAAAAGGGCATGGGATGCATTGTGACACCACAGGGGTTAAGAGAAGCAAGGAACCATTGTGACCCAATGCAGGCTAACAATGTAAGAATCCCTTGTGGCACCAGGGGGCGCAAAATGACCACGGATGAACTCTGACAGCATGGGGACCTATAGAAGCAAGGAGCCATTATGACACCATGAAGGCCAAGAATCAAATGGTTCATTGTGACATCAAGTGGCCTAAAAGGGCTTGGAATGCATTGTGACACCACAGAGGTTAAGAGAAGCAAGGAACCATTGTGACCCTATGCAGGCTAACAATCTAATGATCCCTTGTGGCACCAGGGGGTATAAAAAGGGCCAGGGATGGATTGTTACAGCACGGGGACCAATAGAAGCAAGGATCTATTATGCCACCGTGGAGGCCAAGAATCAAATGATTCATTGTGACATCAAGTGGCCTAAATGGGCATGGGATGCACTGTGACACCACAGGGGTTAAGAGAAGCAAGGCACCATTGTTACCCAATGCAGGCTAACAATCTAAGAATCCCTTTTGACACCAGGGGGTGCAAAAGGACCACGGATGAACTCTGACAGCATGGGGACATATAGAAGCAAGGAACCATTATGACACTATGAAGGCCAAGAATCAAATGGTTCATTGTGACATCAAGTGGCCTAAAAGGTCTTGGAATGCAATGTGACAGCACAGAGGTTAAGAGAAGCAAGGAACCATTGTGACCCAATGCAGGCTAACAATCTAATGATCCCTTGTGACACCAATGGGCCTAAAAGGGGTAGGGATGAATTGTTACAACACGGGGACCAATAGAAGCAAGGATCTATTATGCCACCATGGAGGCCAAGAATCAAATGATTCATTGTGACATCAAGTGGCCTAAAAGGGCATGGGATGCATTGTGACAGCACAGAGGTTAAGAGAAGCAAGGAACCATTGTGACCCAATGCAGGCTAACAATCTAATGATCCCTTGTGGCACCAGGGGGTATAAAAAGGGCCAGGGATGGATTGTTACAGCACGGGGACCAATAGAAGCAAGGATCTATTATGCCACCGTGGAGGCCAAGAATCAAATGATTCATTGTGACATCAAGTGGCCTAAAAGGGCATGGGATGCATTGTGACAGCACAGGGGTTAAGAGAAGCAAGGATCCATTGTGACCCAATGGAGGCTAACAATCTAATAATCCCTTTTGACACCAATGGGCCTAAAAGGGGCAGGGATGTATTGTGAAAGCATGGGGCCCAGTTAAAACATGGTACAATCAAGCCACCATGGAGGCCAAGCATCAAATGATTCATTGTGACATCAAGTGGCCTAAAAGGGCATGGGATGCATTGTGACACCACAGGGGTTAAGAGAAGCAAGGAACCATTGTGACCCAATGCAGGCTAACAATCTAAGAATCCCTTGTGACACCAGGGGGCGCAAAAGGGCCACGGATGGACTCTGACAGCATGGGGACCTATGGAACCAAGGAACCATTATGACACCATGAAGGCCAAGAATCAAATGGTTCATTGTAAGACCAAGTGGCCTAAAAGGGCTTGGAATTCATTGTGACAGCACAGAGGTTAAGAGAGGCAAGGAACCATTGTGACCCATTGCAGGCTAACAATCTAATGATCCCTAGTGACACCAATGGGCCTAAAAGGGCCAGGGATGGATTGTTACAGCACGGGGACCAATAGAAGCAAGGATCTATTATGCCACCATGGAGGCCAAGAATCAAATAATTCATTGTGACATCAAGTGGCCTAAAAGGGCATGGGATGCATTGTGACAGCACAGGGGTTATGAGAAGCAAGGATCCATTGTGACCCAATGGAGGCTAACAATCTAATGATCCCTTGTGACACCAATGGTCCTAAAAGGGGCAGGGATGTATTGTGAAAGCATGGGGCCCCAGTAAAACCTGGTACAATTACGCCACCATGGAGGCCAAGAATCAAATGATTCATTGTGACATCAAGTGGCCTAAAAGGGCATGGGATGCATTGTGACACCACAGGGGTTAAGAGAAGCAAGGAACCATTGTGACCCAATGCAGGCTAACAATCTAATGATCCCTTGTGACACCAAAGGGCCTAAAAGGGCCAGGGATGGATTGTTACAGCACGGGGACCAATAGAAGCAGGGATCTATTATGAGACCATGAAGGCCAAGAATCAAATGGTTCATTGTAAGACCAAGTGGCCTAAAAGGGCTTGGAATGCATTGTGACACCACAGAGGTTAAGAGAAGCAAGGAACCATTGTGACCCAATGCAGGCTAACAATCTAATGATCCCTTGTGGCACCAGGGGGTATAAAAAGGGCCAGGGATGAATTGTGACAGCATGGGGCCCAATAGAAACAAGGAACAATTATGACACCATGGAGGCCAAGAATCAAATGATTCATTGTGACATCAAGTGGCCTAAATGGGCATGGGATGCATTGTGACACCACAGAGGTTAAGAGAAGCAAGGAACCATTGTGACCCATTGCAGGCTAACAAACTAATGATCCCTAGTGACACCAACGGGCCTAAAAGGGCCAGGGATGAATTGTTACAGCACGGGGACCAATAGAAGCAAGGATCTATTATGCCACCATGGAGGCCAAGAATCAAATAATTCATTGTGACATCATGTGGCCTAAAAGGGCATGGGATGCATTGTGACAGCACAGGGGTTAAGAGAAGCAAGGAACCATTGTGACCCAATGCAGGCTAACAATCTACTGATCCCTTTTGACACCAATGGGCCTAAAAGGGGCAGGGATGAATTGTGAAAGCATGGGGCCCAAGTAAAACCTGGTACAATTACGCCACCATGGAGGCCAAGAATCAAATGATTCATTGTGACATCAAGTGGCCTAAAAGGGCATGGGATGCATTGTGACACCACAGGGGTTAAGAGAAGCAAGGAACCATTGTGACCCAATGCAGGCTAACAATCTAAGAATCCCTTTTGACACCAGGGGGAGCAAAAGGACCACGGATGAACTCTGACAGCATGGGGACCTATAGAAGCAAGGAACCATTATGACACCATGAAGGCCAAGAATCAAATGGTTCATTGTAAGACCAAGTGGCCTAAAAGGGCTTGGAATGCATTGTGACACCACAGAGGTTAAGAGAAGCAAGGAACCATTGTGACCCAATGCAGGCTAACAATCTAATGATCCCTTGTGGCACCAGGGGGTATAAAAATGGCCAGGGATGAATTGTGACAGCATGGGGCCCAATAGAAACAAGGAACAATTATGACACCATGGAGGCCAAGAATCAAATGATTCATTGTGACATCAAGTGGCCTAAAAGGGCATGGGATGCATTGTGACACCACAGAGGTTAAGAGAAGCAAGGAACCATTGTGACCCATTGCAGGCTAACAAACTAATGATCCCTTGTAACACCAATGGGCCTAAAAGGTCCAGGGATGAATTGTTACAGCACGGGGACCAATAGAAGCAAGGATCTATTATGCCACCATGGAGGCCAAGAATCAAATAATTCATTGTGACATAATGTGGCCTAAAAGGGCATGGGATGCATTGTGACAGCACAGGGGTTAAGAGAAGCAAGGAACCATTGTGACCCAATGCAGGCTAACAATCTAATGATCCCTTTTGACACCAATGGGCAAAAAAGGGCAGGGATGTATTGTGAAAGCATGGGGCCCAAGTAAAACCTGGTACAATTACGCCACCATGGAGGCCAAGAATCAAATGATTCATTGTGACATCAAGTGGCCTAAAAGGGCATGGGATGCATTGTGACACCACAGGGGTTAAGAGAAGCAAGGAACCATTGTGACCCAATGCAGGCTAACAATCTAAGAATCCCTTTTGACACCAGGGGACGCAAAAGGACCACGGATGAACTCTGACAGTATGGGGACCTATAGAAGCAAGGAACCATTATGACACCATGAAGGCCAAGAATAAAATGGTTCATTGTAAGACCAAGTGGCCTAAAAGGGCTTGGAATGCATTGTGACACCACAGAGGTTAAGAGAAGCAAGGAACCATAGTGACCCAATGCAGGCTAACAATCTAATGATCCCTTGTGGCACCAGGGGGTATAAAAAGGGCCAGGGATGGATTGTTACAGCACGGGGACCAATAGAAGCAAGGATCAATTATGCCACCATGGAGGCCAAGAATCAAATGATTCATTGTGACATCAAGTGGCCTAAAAGGGCATGGGATGCATTGTGACACCACAGGGGTTAAGAGAAGCAAGGATCCATTGTGACCCAATGGAGGCTAATAATCCCAGGATCCCATTTGACACCAGGGGCCGTAAAAGGGCCAGGGATGAATTGTGACAGCATGGGGACCAATAGAAACAAGGAACCATTATGACACCATGGAGGCCAAGAATCAAATGATTCATTGTGACATCAAGTGGCCTAAAAGGGCATGGGATGCATTGTGACACCACAGGGGTTAAGAGAAGCAAGGAACCATTGTGACCCAATGCAGGCTAACAATCTAAGAATCCCTTTTGACACCAGGGGGCGCAAAATGACCACGGATGAACCTTGACAGCATGGGGACCTATAGAAGCAAGGAACCATTATGACACCATGAAGGCCAAGAATCAAATGGTTCATTGTAAGACCAAGTGGCCTAAAAGGGCTTGGAATGCATTGTGACACCACAGAGGTTAAGAGAAGCAAGGAACCATTGTGACCCAATGCAGGCTAACAATCTAATGATCCCTAGTGACACCAATGGGCCTAAAAGGGCCAGGGATGAATTGTGAAAGCATGGGGCCCCAGTAAAACCTGGTACAATTATGCCACCATGGAGGCCAAGAATCAAATGATTCATTGTGACATCAAGTGGCCTAAAAGGGCATGGGATGCATTGTGACACCACAGGGGTTAAGAGAAGCAAGGAACCATTGTGACCCTATGCAGGCTAACAATCTAAGAATCCCTTTTGACACCAGGGGGCGCAAAATGACCACGGATGAACTCTGACAGCATGGGGACCTATAGAAGCAAGGAACCATTATGACACCATGAAGGCCAAGAATCAAATGGTTCATTGTGACATCAAGTGGCCTAAAAGGGCATGGGATGCATTGTGACAGCACAGAGGTTAAGAGAAGCAAGGAACCATTGTGACCCAATGCAGGCTAACAATCTAATGATCCCTTGTGGCACCGGGGGGTATAAAAAGGGCCAGGGATGGATTGTTACAGCACGGGGACCAATAGAAGCAAGGATCTATTATGCCACCATGGAGGCCAAGAATCAAATGATTCATTGTGACATCAAGTGGCCTAAAAGGGCATGGAATGCATTGTGACAGCACAGAGGTTAAGAGAAGCAAGGAACCATTGTGACCCAATGCAGGCTAACAATCTAATGATCCCTTGTGACACCAGGGGGTATAAAAAGGGCCAGGGATGGATTGTTACAGCACGGGGACCAATAGAAGCAAGGATCTATTATGCCACCGTGGAGGCCAAGAATCAAATGATTCATTGTGACATCAAGTGGCCTAAAAGGGCATGGGATGCATTGTGACAGCACAGGCGTTAAGAGAAGCAAGGATCCATTGTGACCCAATGGAGGCTAACAATCTAATGATCCCTTTTGACACCAAAGGGCCTAAAAGGGGCAGGGATGTATTGTGAAAGCTGGGGGCCCAATTAAAACCTGGTCCAATTACGCCACCATGGAGGCCAAGAATCAAATGATTCATTGTGATATCAAGTGGCCTAAAAGGGCATGGGATGCATTGTGACACCACAGAGGTTAAGAGAAGCAAGGATCCATTGTGACCCAATGGAGGCTAACAATCTAATGATCCCTTTTGACACCAATGGGCCTAAAAGGGCAGGGATGTATTGTGAAAGCATGGGGCCCAATTAAAACCTGGTACAATTTCGCCACCATGGAGGCCAAGAATCAAATGATTCATTGTGACATCAAGTGGCCTAAAAGGGCATGGGATGCATTGTGACACCACAGGGGTTAAGAGAAGCAAGGAACCATTGTGACCCAATGCAGGCTAACAATGTAAGAATCCCTTGTGGCACCAGGGGGCGCAAAATGACCACGGATGAACTCTGACAGCATGGGGACCTATAGAAGCAAGGAACCATTATGACACCATGAAGGCCAAGAATCAAATGGTTCATTGTGACATCAAGTGGCCTAAAAGGGCTTGGAATGCATTGTGACACCACAGAGGTTAAGAGAAGCAAGGAACCATTGTGACCCAATGCAGGCTAACAATCTAATGATCCCTTGTGGCACCAGGGGGTATAAAAAGGGCCAGGGATGGATTGTTACAGCACGGGGACCAATAGAAGCAAGGATCTATTATGCCACCGTGGAGGCCAAGAATCAAATGATTCATTGTGACATCAAGTGGCCTAAAAGGGCATGGGATGCATTGTGACAGCACAGGGGTTAAGAGAAGCAAGGATCCATTGTCACCCAATTGAGGCTAATAATCACAGGATCCCTTTTGTCACCAATGGGCCTAAAAGGGTCAGGGATGTATTGTGAAAGCATGGGGCCCAGTGAAAACATGGTACAATCAAGCCACCATGGAGGCCAAGAATCAAATGATTCATTGTGACATCAAGTGGCCTAAAAGGGCATGGGATGCATTGTGACACCACAGGGGTTAAGAGAAGCAAGGCACCATTGTAACCCAATGCAGGCTAACAATCTAAGAATCCCTTTTGACACCAGGGGGTGCAAAAGGACCACGGATGAACTCTGACAGCATGGGGACATATAGAAGCAAGGAACCATTATGACACTATGAAGGCCAAGAATCAAATGGTTCATTGTGACATCAAGTGGCCTAAAAGGTCTTGGAATGCAATGTGACAGCACAGAGGTTAAGAGAAGCAAGGAACCATTGTGACCCAATGCAGGCTAACAATCTAATGATCCCTAGTGACACCAATGGGCCTAAAAGGGCCAGGGATGGCTTGTTACAGCACGGGGAGCAATAGAAGCAAGGATCTATTATGCCACCATGGAGGCCAAGAATCAAATAATTCATTGTGACATCAAGTGGCCTAAAAGGGCATGGGATGCATTGTGACAGCACAGGGGTTAAGAGAAGCAAGGATCCATTGTGACCCAATGGAGGCTAACAATCTAATGATCCCTTGTGACACCAATGGTCCTAAAAGGGGCAGGGATGTATTGTGAAAGCATGGGGCCCCAGTAAAACCTGGTACAATTACGCCACCATGGAGGCCAAGAATCAAATGATTCATTGTGACATCAAGTGGCCTAAAAGGGCATGGGATGCATTGTGACACCACAGGGGTTAAGAGAAGCAAGGAACCATTGTGACCCAATGCAGGCTAACAATCTAATGATCCCTTGTGACACCAAAGGGCCGAAAAGGGCCAGGGATGGATTGTTACAGCACGGGGACCAATAGAAGCAGGGATCTATTATGACACCATGAAGGCCAAGAATCAAATGGTTCATTGTAAGACCAAGTGGCCTAAAAGGGCTTGGAATGCATTGTGACACCACAGAGGTTAAGAGAAGCAAGGAACCATTGTGACCCAATGCAGGCTAACAATCTAATGATCCCTTGTGGCACCAGGGGGTATAAAAAGGGCCAGGGATGAATTGTGACAGCATGGGGCCCAATAGAAACAAGGAACAATTATGACACCATGGAGGCCAAGAATCAAATGATTCATTGTGACATCAAGTGGCCTAAATGGGCATGGGATGCATTGTGACACCACAGAGGTTAAGAGAAGCAAGGAACCATTGTGACCCATTGCAGGCTAACAAACTAATGATCCCTTGTGACACCAATGGGCCTAAAAGGTCCAGGGATGAATTGTTACAGCACGGGGACCAATAGAAGCAAGGATCTATTATGCCACCATGGAGGCCAAGAATCAAATGATTCATTGTGACATCAAGTGGCCTAAAAGGGCATGGGATGCATTGTGACACCACAGGGGTTAAGAGAAGCAAGGAACCATTGTGACCCAATGCAGGCTAACAATCTAAGAATCCCTTTTGACACCAGGGGACGCAAAAGGACCACGGATGAACTCTGACAGCATGGGGACCTATAGAAGCAAGGAACCATTATGACACCATGAAGGCCAAGAATCAAATGGTTCATTGTAAGACCAAGTGGCCTAAAAGGGCTTGGAATGCATTGTGACACCACAGAGGTTAAGAGAAGCAAGGAACCATTGTGACCCAATGCAGGCTAACAATCTAATGATCCCTTGTGGCACCAGGGGGTATAAAAAGGGCCAGGGATGGATTGTTACAGCACGGGGACCAATAGAAGCAAGGATCTATTATGCCACCGTGGAGGCCAAGAATCAAATGATTCATTGTGACATCAAGTGCCCTAAAAGGGCATGGGATGCATTGTGACACCACAGGGGTTAAGAGAAGCAAGGATCCATTGTGACCCAATGGAGGCTAATAATCCCAGGATCCCATTTGACACCAGGGGCCGTAAAAGGGCCAGGGATGAATTGTGACAGCATGGGGACCAATAGAAACAAGGAACCATTATGACACCATGGAGGCCAAGAATCAAATGATTCATTGTGACATCAAGTGGCCTAAAAGGGCATGGGATGCATTGTGACACCACAGGGGTTAAGAGAAGCAAGGAACCATTGTGACCCAATGCAGGCTAACAATCTAAGAATCCCTTTTGACACCAGGGGGCGCAAAATGACCACGGATGAACCTTGACAGCATGGGGACCTATAGAAGCAAGGAACCATTATGACACCATGAAGGCCAAGAATCAAATGGTTCATTGTAAGACCAAGTGGCCTAAAAGGGCTTGGAATGCATTGTGACACCACAGAGGTTAAGAGAAGCAAGGAACCATTGTGACCCAATGCAGGCTAACAATCTAATGATCCCTTGTGACACCAATGGGCCTAAAAGGGCCAGGGATGAATTGTGAAAGCATGGGGCCCCAGTAAAACCTGGTACAATTATGCCACCATGGAGGCCAAGAATCAAATGATTCATTGTGACATCAAGTGGCCTAAAAGGGCATGGGATGCATTGTGACACCACAGGGGTTAAGAGAAGCAAGGATCCATTGTGACCCAATGGAGGCTAATAATCCCAGGATCCCATTTGACACCAGGGGCCGTAAAAGGGCCAGGGATGAATTGTGACAGCATGGGGACCAATAGAAACAAGGAACCATTATGACACCATGAAGGCCAAGAATCAAATGGTTCATTGTAAGACCAAGTGGCCTAAAAGCGCTTGGAATGCATTGTGACACCACAGAGGTTAAGAGAAGCAAGGAACCATTGTGACCCAATGCAGGCTAACAATCTAATGATCCCTTGTGACACCAATGGGCCTAAAAGGGCCAGGGATGAATTGTGAAAGCATGGGGCCCCAGTAAAACCTGGTACAATTATGCCACCATGGAGGCCAAGAATCAAATGATTCATTGTGACATCAAGTGGCCTAAAAGGGCATGGGATGCATTGTGACACCACAGGGGTTAAGAGAAGCAAGGAACCATTGTGACCCAATGCAGGCTAACAATCTAAGAATCCCTTGTGGCACAAGGGGGCGCAAAATGACCACGGATGAACTCTGACAGCATGGGGAGCTATAGAAGCAAGGAACCATTATGACACCATGAAGGCCAAGAATCAAATGGTTCATTGTGACATCAAGTGGCCTAAAAGAGCTTGGAATGAATTGTGACACCACAGAGGTTAAGAGAAGCAAGGATCCATTGTCACCCAATTGAGGCTAACAATCTAAGGATCCCTTTTGACACCAATGGGCCTAAAAGGGTCAGGGAGGTATTGTGATAGCATGGGGCCCAGTGAAAACATGGTACAATCAAGCCAACATGGAGGCCAAGAATCAAATGATTCATTGTGACATCAAGTGGCCTAAAAGGGCATGGGTTGCATTGTGACACCACAGGGGTTAAGAGAAGCAAGGCACCATTGTAACCCAATGCAGGCTAACAATCTAAGAATCCCTTTTGACACCAGGGGGCGCAAAAGGACCACGGATGAACTCTGACAGCATGGGGACCTATAGAAGCAAGGAACCATTATGACACCATGAAGGCCAAGAATCAAATGGTTCATTGTGACATCAAGTGGCCTAAAAGGGCTTGGAATGCATTGTGACACCACAGAGGTTAAGAGAAGCAAGGAACCATTGTGACCCAATGCAGGCTAACAATCTAATGATCCCTTGTGGCACCGGGGGGTATAAAAAGGGACAGGGATGGATTGTTACAGCACGGGGACCAATAGAAGCAAGGATCTATTATGCCACCATGGAGGCCAAGAATCAAATGATTCATTGTGACATCAAGTGGCCTAAAAGGGCATGGGATGCATTGTGACACCACAGAGGTTAAGAGAAGCAAGGAACCATTGTGACCCAATGTAGGCTAACAATCTAATGATCCCTTGTGACACCAATGGGCCTAAAAGGGGCAGGGATGAATTGTTACAACACGGGGACCAATAGAAGCAAGGATCTATTATGCCACCATGGAGGCCAAGAATCAAATGATTCATTGTGACATCAAGTGGCCTAAAAGGGCATGGGATGCATTGTGACAGCACAGAGGTTAAGAGAAGCAAGGAACCATTGTGACCCAATGCAGGCTAACAATCTAATGATCCCTTGTGGCACCAGGGGGTATAAAAAGGGCCAGGGATGGATTGTTACAGCACGGGGACCAATAGAAGCAAGGATCTATTATGCCACCGTGGAGGCCAAGAATCAAATGATTCATTGTGACATCAAGTGGCCTAAAAGGGCATGGGATGCATTGTGACAGCACAGGGGTTAAGAGAAGCAAGGATCCATTGTGACCCAATGGAGGCTAACAATCTAATAATCCCTTTTGACACCAATGGGCCTAAAAGGGGCAGGGATGTATTGTGAAAGCATGGGGCCCAGTGAAAACATGGTACAATCAAGCCACCATGGAGGCCAAGCATCAAATGATTCATTGTGACATCAAGTGGCCTAAAAGGGCATGGGATGCATTGTGACACCACAGGGGTTAAGAGAACCAAGGAACCATTGTGACCCAATGCAGGCTAACAATCTAAGAATCCCTTGTGACACCAGGGGGCGCAAAAGGGCCACGGATGGACTCTGACAGCATGGGGACCTATGGAAGCAAGGAACCATTATGACACCATGAAGGCCAAGAATCAAATGGTTCATTGTAAGACCAAGTGGCCTAAAAGGGCTTGGAATTCATTGTGACAGCACAGAGGTTAAGAGAGGCAAGGAACCATTGTGACCCATTGCAGGCTAACAATCTAATGATCCCTAGTGACACCAATGGGCCTAAAAGGGCCAGGGATGGATTGTTACAGCACGGGGACCAATAGAAGCAAGGATCTATTATGCCACCATGGAGGCCAAGAATCAAATAATTCATTGTGACATCATGTGGCCTAAAAGGGCATGGGATGCATTGTGACAGCACAGGGGTTATGAGAAGCAAGGATCCATTGTGACCCAATGGAGGCTAACAATCTAATGATCCCTTGTGACACCAATGGTCCTAAAAGGGGCAGGGATGTATTGTGAAAGCATGGGGCCCCAGTAAAACCTGGTACAATTACGCCACCATGGAGGCCAAGAATCAAATGATTCATTGTGACATCAAGTGGCCTAAAAGGGCATGGGATGCATTGTGACACCACAGGGGTTAAGAGAAGCAAGGAACCATTGTGACCCAATGCAGGCTAACAATCTAATGATCCCTTGTGACACCAAAGGGCCTAAAAGGGCCAGGGATGGATTGTTACAGCACGGGGACCAATAGAAGCAGGGATCTATTATGACACCATGAAGGCCAAGAATCAAATGGTTCATTGTAAGACCAAGTGGCCTAAAAGGGCTTGGAATGCATTGTGACACCACAGAGGTTAAGAGAAGCAAGGAACCATTGTGACCCAATGCAGGCTAACAACCTAATGATCCCTTGTGGCACCAGGGGGTATAAAAAGGGCCAGGGATGAATTGTGACAGCATGGGGCCCAATAGAAACAAGGAACAATTATGACACCATGGAGGCCAAGAATCAAATGATTCATTGTGACATCAAGTGGCCTAAAAGGGCATGGGATGCATTGTGACACCACAGAGGTTAAGAGAAGCAAGGAACCATTGTGACCCATTGCAGGCTAACAATCTAATGATCCCTTGTAACACCAATGGGCCTAAAAGGTCCAGGGATGAATTGTTACAGCACGGGGACCAATAGAAGCAAGGATCTATTATGCCACCATGGAGGCCAAGAATCAAATAATTCATTGTGACATCATGTGGCCTAAAAGGGCATGGGATGCATTGTGACAGCACAGGGGTTAAGAGAAGCAAGGAACCATTGTGACCCAATGAAGGCTAACAATCTAATGATCCCTTTTGACACCAATGGGCAAAAAAGGGCAGGGATGTATTGTGAAAGCATGGGGCCCAAGTAAAACCTGGTACAATTACGCCACCATGGAGGCCAAGCATCAAATGATTCATTGTGACATCAAGTGGCCTAAAAGGGCATGGGATGCATTGTGACACCACAGGGGTTAAGAGAAGCAAGGAACCATTGTGACCCAATGCAGGCTAACAATCTAAGAATCCCTTTTGACACCAGGGGGAGCAAAAGGACCACGGATGAACTCTGACAGCATGGGGACCTATAGAAGCAAGGAACCATTATGACACCATGAAGGCCAAGAATCAAATGGTTCATTGTAAGACCAAGTGGCCTAAAAGGGCTTGGAATGCATTGTGACACCACAGAGGTTAAGAGAAGCAAGGAACCATAGTGACCCAATGCAGGCTAACAATCTAATGATCCCTTGTGGCACCAGGGGGTATAAAAAGGGCCAGGGATGGATTGTTACAGCACGGGGACCAATAGAAGCAAGGATCAATTATGCCACCGTGGAGGCCAAGAATCAAATGATTCATTGTGACATCAAGTGGCCTAAAAGGGCATGGGATGCATTGTGACACCACAGGGGTTAAGAGAAGCAAGGATCCATTGTGACCCAATGGAGGCTAATAATCCCAGGATCCCATTTGACACCAGGGGCCGTAAAAGGGCCAGGGATGAATTGTGACAGCATGGGGACCAATAGAAACAAGGAACCATTATGACACCATGGAGGCCAAGAATCAAATGATTCATTGTGACATCAAGTGGCCTAAAAGGGCATGGGATGCATTGTGACACCACAGGGGTTAAGAGAAGCAAGGAACCATTGTGACCCAATGCAGGCTAACAATCTAAGAATCCCTTTTGACACCAGGGGGCGCAAAATGACCACGGATGAACCTTGACAGCATGGGGACCTATAGAAGCAAGGAACCATTATGACACCATGAAGGCCAAGAATCAAATGGTTCATTGTAAGACCAAGTGGCCTAAAAGGGCTTGGAATGCATTGTGACACCACAGAGGTTAAGAGAAGCAAGGAACCATTGTGACCCAATGCAGGCTAACAATCTAATGATCCCTTGTGACACCAATGGGCCTAAAAGGGCCAGGGATGAATTGTGAAAGCATGGGGCCCCAGTAAAACCTGGTACAATTATGCCACCATGGAGGCCAAGAATCAAATGATTCATTGTGACATCAAGTGGCCTAAAAGGGCATGGGATGCATTGTGACACCACAGGGGTTAAGAGAAGCAAGGAACCATTGTGACCCAATGCAGGCTAACAATCTAAGAATCCCTTGTGGCACAAGGGGGCGCAAAATGACCACGGATGAACTCTGACAGCATGGGGAGCTATAGAAGCAAGGAACCATTATGACACCATGAAGGCCAAGAATCAAATGGTTCATTGTGACATCAAGTGGCCTAAAAGGGCTTGGAATGAATTGTGACACCACAGAGGTTAAGAGAAGCAAGGAACCATTGTGACCCTATGCAGGCTAACAATCTAATGATCCCTTGTGGCACCAGGGGGTATAAAAAGGGCCAGGGATGGATTGTTACAGCACGGGGACCAATAGAAGCAAGGATCTATTATGCCACCGTGGAGGCCAAGAATCAAATGATTCATTGTGACATCAAGTGGCCTAAAAGGGCATGGGATGCATTGTGACAGCACAGGGGTTAAGAGAAACAAGGATCCATTGTCACCCAATTGAGGCTAACAATCTAAGGATCCCTTTTGACACCAATGGGCCTAAAAGGGTCAGGGAGGTATTGTGATAGCATGGGGCCCAGTGAAAACATGGTACAATCAAGCCAACATGGAGGCCAAGAATCAAATGATTCATTGTGACATCAAGTGGCCTAAAAGGGCATGGGTTGCATTGTGACACCACAGGGGTTAAGAGAAGCAAGGCACCATTGTAACCCAATGCAGGCTAACAATCTAAGAATCCCTTTTGACACCAGGGGGCGCAAAAGGACCACGGATGAACTCTGACAGCATGGGGACCTATAGAAGCAAGGAACCATTATGACACCATGAAGGCCAAGAATCAAATGGTTCATTGTGACATCAAGTGGCCTAAAAGGGCTTGGAATGCATTGTGACACCACAGAGGTTAAGAGAAGCAAGGAACCATTGTGACCCAATGCAGGCTAACAATCTAATGATCCCTTGTGGCACCGGGGGGTATAAAAAGGGCCAGGGATGGATTGTTACAGCACGGGGACCAATAGAAGCAAGGATCTATTATGCCACCATGGAGGCCAAGAATCAAATGATTCATTGTGACATCAAGTGGCCTAAAAGGGCATGGGATGCATTGTGACACCACAGAGGTTAAGAGAAGCAAGGAACCATTGTGACCCAATGTAGGCTAACAATCTAATGATCCCTTGTGACACCAATGGGCCTAAAAGGGGCAGGGATGAATTGTTACAACACGGGGACCAATAGAAGCAAGGATCTATTATGCCACCATGGAGGCCAAGAATCAAATGATTCATTGTGACATCAAGTGGCCTAAAAGGGCATGGGATGCATTGTGACAGCACAGAGGTTAAGAGAAGCAAGGAACCATTGTGACCCAATGCAGGCTAACAATCTAATGATCCCTTGTGGCACCAGGGGGTATAAAAAGGGCCAGGGATGGATTGTTACAGCACGGGGACCAATAGAAGCAAGGATCTATTATGCCACCGTGGAGGCCAAGAATCAAATGATTCATTGTGACATCAAGTGGCCTAAAAGGGCATGGGATGCATTGTGACAGCACAGGGGTTAAGAGAAGCAAGGATCCATTGTGACCCAATGGAGGCTAACAATCTAATAATCCCTTTTGACACCAATGGGCCTAAAAGGGGCAGGGATGTATTGTGAAAGCATGGGGCCCAGTGAAAACATGGTACAATCAAGCCACCATGGAGGCCAAGCATCAAATGATTCATTGTGACATCAAGTGGCCTAAAAGGGCATGGGATGCATTGTGACACCACAGGGGTTAAGAGAACCAAGGAACCATTGTGACCCAATGCAGGCTAACAATCTAAGAATCCCTTGTGACACCAGGGGGCGCAAAAGGGCCACGGATGGACTCTGACAGCATGGGGACCTATGGAAGCAAGGAACCATTATGACACCATGAAGGCCAAGAATCAAATGGTTCATTGTAAGACCAAGTGGCCTAAAAGGGCTTGGAATTCATTGTGACAGCACAGAGGTTAAGAGAGGCAAGGAACCATTGTGACCCATTGCAGGCTAACAATCTAATGATCCCTAGTGACACCAATGGGCCTAAAAGGGCCAGGGATGGATTGTTACAGCACGGGGACCAATAGAAGCAAGGATCTATTATGCCACCATGGAGGCCAAGAATCAAATAATTCATTGTGACATCATGTGGCCTAAAAGGGCATGGGATGCATTGTGACAGCACAGGGGTTATGAGAAGCAAGGATCCATTGTGACCCAATGGAGGCTAACAATCTAATGATCCCTTGTGACACCAATGGTCCTAAAAGGGGCAGGGATGTATTGTGAAAGCATGGGGCCCCAGTAAAACCTGGTACAATTACGCCACCATGGAGGCCAAGAATCAAATAATTCATTGTGACATCAAGTGGCCTAAAAGGGCATGGGATGCATTGTGACAGCACAGGGGTTATGAGAAGCAAGGATCCATTGTGACCCAATGGAGGCTAACAATCTAATGATCCCTTGTGACACCAATGGTCCTAAAAGGGGCAGGGATGTATTGTGAAAGCATGGGGCCCCAGTAAAACCTGGTACAATTACGCCACCATGGAGGCCAAGAATCAAATGATTCATTGTGACATCAAGTGGCCTAAAAGGGCATGGGATGCATTGTGACACCACAGGGGTTAAGAGAACCAAGGAACCATTGTGACCCAATGCAGGCTAACAATCTAATGATCCCTTGTGACACCAAAGGGCCTAAAAGGGCCAGGGATGGATTGTTACAGCACGGGGACCAATAGAAGCAGGGATCTATTATGACACCATGAAGGCCAAGAATCAAATGGTTCATTGTAAGACCAAGTGGCCTAAAAGGGCTTGGAATGCATTGTGACACCACAGAGGTTAAGAGAAGCAAGGAACCATTGTGACCCAATGCAGGCTAACAACCTAATGATCCCTTGTGGCACCAGGGGGTATAAAAAGGGCCAGGGATGAATTGTGACAGCATGGGGCCCAATAGAAACAAGGAACAATTATGACACCATGGAGGCCAAGAATCAAATGATTCATTGTGACATCAAGTGGCCTAAAAGGGCATGGGATGCATTGTGACACCACAGAGGTTAAGAGAAGCAAGGAACCATTGTGACCCATTGCAGGCTAACAATCTAATGATCCCTTGTAACACCAATGGGCCTAAAAGGTCCAGGGATGAATTGTTACAGCACGGGGACCAATAGAAGCAAGGATCTATTATGCCACCATGGAGGCCAAGAATCAAATAATTCATTGTGACATCATGTGGCCTAAAAGGGCATGGGATGCATTGTGACAGCACAGGGGTTAAGAGAAGCAAGGAACCATTGTGACCCAATGAAGGCTAACAATCTAATGATCCCTTTTGACACCAATGGGCAAAAAAGGGCAGGGATGTATTGTGAAAGCATGGGGCCCAAGTAAAACCTGGTACAATTACGCCACCAGGGAGGCCAAGCATCAAATGATTCATTGTGACATCAAGTGGCCTAAAAGGGCATGGGATGCATTGTGACACCACAGGGGTTAAGAGAAGCAAGGAACCATTGTGACCCAATGCAGGCTAACAATCTAAGAATCCCTTTTGACACCAGGGGGAGCAAAAGGACCACGGATGAACTCTGACAGCATGGGGACCTATAGAAGCAAGGAACCATTATGACACCATGAAGGCCAAGAATCAAATGGTTCATTGTAAGACCAAGTGGCCTAAAAGGGCTTGGAATGCATTGTGACACCACAGAGGTTAAGAGAAGCAAGGAACCATAGTGACCCAATGCAGACTAACAATCTAATGATCCCTTGTGGCACCAGGGGGTATAAAAAGGGCCAGGGATGGATTGTTACAGCACGGGGACCAATAGAAGCAAGGATCAATTATGCCACCGTGGAGGCCAAGAATCAAATGATTCATTGTGACATCAAGTGGCCTAAAAGGGCATGGGATGCATTGTGACACCACAGGGGTTAAGAGAAGCAAGGATCCATTGTGACCCAATGGAGGCTAATAATCCCAGGATCCCATTTGACACCAGGGGCCGTAAAAGGGCCAGGGATGAATTGTGACAGCATGGGGACCAATAGAAACAAGGAACCATTATGACACCATGGAGGCCAAGAATCAAATGATTCATTGTGACATCAAGTGGCCTAAAAGGGCATGGGATGCATTGTGACACCACAGGGGTTAAGAGAAGCAAGGAACCATTGTGACCCAATGCAGGCTAACAATCTAAGAATCCCTTTTGACACCAGGGGGCGCAAAATGACCACGGATGAACCTTGACAGCATGGGGACCTATAGAAGCAAGGAACCATTATGACACCATGAAGGCCAAGAATCAAATGGTTCATTGTAAGACCAAGTGGCCTAAAAGGGCTTGGAATGCATTGTGACACCACAGAGGTTAAGAGAAGCAAGGAACCATTGTGACCCAATGCAGGCTAACAATCTAATGATCCCTTGTGACACCAATGGGCCTAAAAGGGCCAGGGATGAATTGTGAAAGCATGGGGCCCCAGTAAAACCTGGTACAATTATGCCACCATGGAGGCCAAGAATCAAATGATTCATTGTGACATCAAGTGGCCTAAAAGGGCATGGGATGCATTGTGACACCACAGGGGTTAAGAGAAGCAAGGAACCATTGTGACCCAATGCAGGCTAACAATCTAAGAATCCCTTGTGGCACAAGGGGGCGCAAAATGACCACGGATGAACTCTGACAGCATGGGGAGCTATAGAAGCAAGGAACCATTATGACACCATGAAGGCCAAGAATCAAATGGTTCATTGTGACATCAAGTGGCCTAAAAGGGCTTGGAATGAATTGTGACACCACAGAGGTTAAGAGAAGCAAGGAACCATTGTGACCCTATGCAGGCTAACAATCTAATGATCCCTTGTGGCACCAGGGGGTATAAAAAGGGCCAGGGATGGATTGTTACAGCACGGGGACCAATAGAAGCAAGGATCTATTATGCCACCGTGGAGGCCAAGAATCAAATGATTCATTGTGACATCAAGTGGCCTAAAAGGGCATGGGATGCATTGTGACAGCACAGGGGTTAAGAGAAGCAAGGATCCATTGTCACCCAATTGAGGCTAACAATCTAAGGATCCCTTTTGACACCAATGGGCCTAAAAGGGTCAGGGAGGTATTGTGATAGCATGGGGCCCAGTGAAAACATGGTACAATCAAGCCAACATGGAGGCCAAGAATCAAATGATTCATTGTGACATCAAGTGGCCTAAAAGGGCATGGGTTGCATTGTGACACCACAGGGGTTAAGAGAAGCAAGGCACCATTGTAACCCAATGCAGGCTAACAATCTAAGAATCCCTTTTGACACCAGGGGGCGCAAAAGGACCACGGATGAACTCTGACAGCATGGGGACCTATAGAAGCAAGGAACCATTATGACACCATGAAGGCCAAGAATCAAATGGTTCATTGTGACATCAAGTGGCCTAAAAGGGCTTGGAATGCATTGTGACACCACAGAGGTTAAGAGAAGCAAGGAACCATTGTGACCCAATGCAGGCTAACAATCTAATGATCCCTTGTGGCACCGGGGGGTATAAAAAGGGCCAGGGATGGATTGTTACAGCACGGGGACCAATAGAAGCAAGGATCTATTATGCCACCATGGAGGCCAAGAATCAAATGATTCATTGTGACATCAAGTGGCCTAAAAGGGCATGGGATGCATTGTGACACCACAGAGGTTAAGAGAAGCAAGGAACCATTGTGACCCAATGTAGGCTAACAATCTAATGATCCCTTGTGACACCAATGGGCCTAAAAGGGGCAGGGATGAATTGTTACAACACGGGGACCAATAGAAGCAAGGATCTATTATGCCACCATGGAGGCCAAGAATCAAATGATTCATTGTGACATCAAGTGGCCTAAAAGGGCATGGGATGCATTGTGACAGCACAGAGGTTAAGAGAAGCAAGGAACCATTGTGACCCAATGCAGGCTAACAATCTAATGATCCCTTGTGGCACCAGGGGGTATAAAAAGGGCCAGGGATGGATTGTTACAGCACGGGGACCAATAGAAGCAAGGATCTATTATGCCACCGTGGAGGCCAAGAATCAAATGATTCATTGTGACATCAAGTGGCCTAAAAGGGCATGGGATGCATTGTGACAGCACAGGGGTTAAGAGAAGCAAGGATCCATTGTGACCCAATGGAGGCTAACAATCTAATAATCCCTTTTGACACCAATGGGCCTAAAAGGGGCAGGGATGTATTGTGAAAGCATGGGGCCCAGTGAAAACATGGTACAATCAAGCCACCATGGAGGCCAAGCATCAAATGATTCATTGTGACATCAAGTGGCCTAAAAGGGCATGGGATGCATTGTGACACCACAGGGGTTAAGAGAAGCAAGGAACCATTGTGACCCAATGCAGGCTAACAATCTAAGAATCCCTTGTGACACCAGGGGGCGCAAAAGGGCCACGGATGGACTCTGACAGCATGGGGACCTATGGAAGCAAGGAACCATTATGACACCATGAAGGCCAAGAATCAAATGGTTCATTGTAAGACCAAGTGGCCTAAAAGGGCTTGGAATTCATTGTGACAGCACAGAGGTTAAGAGAGGCAAGGAACCATTGTGACCCATTGCAGGCTAACAATCTAATGATCCCTAGTGACACCAATGGGCCTAAAAGGGCCAGGGATGGATTGTTACAGCACGGGGACCAATAGAAGCAAGGATCTATTATGCCACCATGGAGGCCAAGAATCAAATAATTCATTGTGACATCATGTGGCCTAAAAGGGCATGGGATGCATTGTGACAGCACAGGGGTTATGAGAAGCAAGGATCCATTGTGACCCAATGGAGGCTAACAATCTAATGATCCCTTGTGACACCAATGGTCCTAAAAGGGGCAGGGATGTATTGTGAAAGCATGGGGCCCCAGTAAAACCTGGTACAATTACGCCACCATGGAGGCCAAGAATCAAATAATTCATTGTGACATCAAGTGGCCTAAAAGGGCATGGGATGCATTGTGACAGCACAGGGGTTATGAGAAGCAAGGATCCATTGTGACCCAATGGAGGCTAACAATCTAATGATCCCTTGTGACACCAATGGTCCTAAAAGGGGCAGGGATGTATTGTGAAAGCATGGGGCCCCAGTAAAACCTGGTACAATTACGCCACCATGGAGGCCAAGAATCAAATGATTCATTGTGACATCAAGTGGCCTAAAAGGGCATGGGATGCATTGTGACACCACAGGGGTTAAGAGAACCAAGGAACCATTGTGACCCAATGCAGGCTAACAATCTAATGATCCCTTGTGACACCAAAGGGCCTAAAAGGGCCAGGGATGGATTGTTACAGCACGGGGACCAATAGAAGCAGGGATCTATTATGACACCATGAAGGCCAAGAATCAAATGGTTCATTGTAAGACCAAGTGGCCTAAAAGGGCTTGGAATGCATTGTGACACCACAGAGGTTAAGAGAAGCAAGGAACCATTGTGACCCAATGCAGGCTAACAACCTAATGATCCCTTGTGGCACCAGGGGGTATAAAAAGGGCCAGGGATGAATTGTGACAGCATGGGGCCCAATAGAAACAAGGAACAATTATGACACCATGGAGGCCAAGAATCAAATGATTCATTGTGACATCAAGTGGCCTAAAAGGGCATGGGATGCATTGTGACACCACAGAGGTTAAGAGAAGCAAGGAACCATTGTGACCCATTGCAGGCTAACAATCTAATGATCCCTTGTAACACCAATGGGCCTAAAAGGTCCAGGGATGAATTGTTACAGCACGGGGACCAATAGAAGCAAGGATCTATTATGCCACCATGGAGGCCAAGAATCAAATAATTCATTGTGACATCATGTGGCCTAAAAGGGCATGGGATGCATTGTGACAGCACAGGGGTTAAGAGAAGCAAGGAACCATTGTGACCCAATGAAGGCTAACAATCTAATGATCCCTTTTGACACCAATGGGCAAAAAAGGGCAGGGATGTATTGTGAAAGCATGGGGCCCAAGTAAAACCTGGTACAATTACGCCACCAGGGAGGCCAAGCATCAAATGATTCATTGTGACATCAAGTGGCCTAAAAGGGCATGGGATGCATTGTGACACCACAGGGGTTAAGAGAAGCAAGGAACCATTGTGACCCAATGCAGGCTAACAATCTAAGAATCCCTTTTGACACCAGGGGGAGCAAAAGGACCACGGATGAACTCTGACAGCATGGGGACCTATAGAAGCAAGGAACCATTATGACACCATGAAGGCCAAGAATCAAATGGTTCATTGTAAGACCAAGTGGCCTAAAAGGGCTTGGAATGCATTGTGACACCACAGAGGTTAAGAGAAGCAAGGAACCATAGTGACCCAATGCAGGCTAACAATCTAATGATCCCTTGTGGCACCAGGGGGTATAAAAAGGGCCAGGGATGGATTGTTACAGCACGGGGACCAATAGAAGCAAGGATCAATTATGCCACCGTGGAGGCCAAGAATCAAATAATTCATTGTGACATCAAGTGGCCTAAAAGGGCATGGGATGCATTGTGACACCACAGGGGTTAAGAGAAGCAAGGATCCATTGTGACCCAATGGAGGCTAATAATCCCAGGATCCCATTTGACACCAGGGGCCGTAAAAGGGCCAGGGATGAATTGTGACAGCATGGGGACCAATAGAAACAAGGAACCATTATGACACCATGGAGGCCAAGAATCAAATGATTCATTGTGACATCAAGTGGCCTAAAAGGGCATGGGATGCATTGTGACACCACAGGGGTTAAGAGAAGCAAGGAACCATTGTGACCCAATGCAGGCTAACAATCTAAGAATCCCTTTTGACACCAGGGGGCGCAAAATGACCACGGATGAACCTTGACAGCATGGGGACCTATAGAAGCAAGGAACCATTATGACACCATGAAGGCCAAGAATCAAATGGTTCATTGTAAGACCAAGTGGCCTAAAAGGGCTTGGAATGCATTGTGACACCACAGAGGTTAAGAGAAGCAAGGAACCATTGTGACCCAATGCAGGCTAACAATCTAATGATCCCTTGTGACACCAATGGGCCTAAAAGGGCCAGGGATGAATTGTGAAAGCATGGGGCCCCAGTAAAACCTGGTACAATTATGCCACCATGGAGGCCAAGAATCAAATGATTCATTGTGACATCAAGTGGCCTAAAAGGGCATGGGATGCATTGTGACACCACAGGGGTTAAGAGAAGCAAGGAACCATTGTGACCCAATGCAGGCTAACAATCTAAGGATCCCTTGTGGCACAAGGGGGCGCAAAATGACCACGGATGAACTCTGACAGCATGGGGAGCTATAGAAGCAAGGAACCATTATGACACCATGAAGGCCAAGAATCAAATGGTTCATTGTGACATCAAGTGGCCTAAAAGGGCTTGGAATGAATTGTGACACCACAGAGGTTAAGAGAAGCAAGGAACCATTGTGACCCTATGCAGGCTAACAATCTAATGATCCCTTGTGGCACCAGGGGGTATAAAAAGGGCCCGGGATGGATTGTTACAGCACGGGGACCAATAGAAGCAAGGATCTATTATGCCACCGTGGAGGCCAAGAATCAAATGATTCATTGTGACATCAAGTGGCCTAAAAGGGCATGGGATGCATTGTGACAGCACAGGGGTTAAGAGAAGCAAGGATCCATTGTCACCCAATTGAGGCTAACAATCTAAGGATCCCTTTTGACACCAATGGGCCTAAAAGGGTCAGGGAGGTATTGTGATAGCATGGGGCCCAGTGAAAACATGGTACAATCAAGCCAACATGGAGGCCAAGAATCAAATGATTCATTGTGACATCAAGTGGCCTAAAAGGGCATGGGTTGCATTGTGACACCACAGGGGTTAAGAGAAGCAAGGAACCATTGTGACCCAATGTAGGCTAACAATCTAATGATCCCTTGTGACACCAATGGGCCTAAAAGGGGCAGGGATGAATTGTTACAGCACGGGGACCAATAGAAGCAAGGATCTATTATGCCACCATGGAGGCCAAGAATCAAATGATTCATTGTGACATCAAGTGGCCTAAAAGGGCATGGGATGCATTGTGACAGCACAGAGGTTAAGAGAAGCAAGGAACCATTGTGACCCAATGCAGGCTAACAATCTAATGATCCCTTGTGGCACCAGGGGGTATAAAAAGGGCCAGGGATGGATTGTTACAGCACGGGGACCAATAGAAGCAAGGATCTATTATGCCACCGTGGAGGCCAAGAATCAAATGATTCATTGTGACATCAAGTGGCCTAAAAGGGCATGGGATGCATTGTGACAGCACAGGGGTTAAGAGAAGCAAGGATCCATTGTGACCCAATGGAGGCTAACAATCTAATAATCCCTTTTGACACCAATGGGCCTAAAAGGGGCAGGGATGTATTGTGAAAGCATGGGGCCCAGTGAAAACATGGTACAATCAAGCCACCATGGAGGCCAAGCATCAAATGATTCATTGTGACATCAAGTGGCCTAAAAGGGCATGGGATGCATTGTGACACCACAGGGGTTAAGAGAACCAAGGAACCATTGTGACCCAATGCAGGCTAACAATCTAAGAATCCCTTTTGACACCAGGGGGCGCAAAAGGGCCACGGATGGACTCTGACAGCATGGGGACCTATGGAAGCAAGGAACCATTATGACACCATGAAGGCCAAGAATCAAATGGTTCATTGTAAGACCAAGTGGCCTAAAAGGGCTTGGAATTCATTGTGACAGCACAGAGGTTAAGAGAGGCAAGGAACCATTGTGACCCATTGCAGGCTAACAATCTAATGATCCCTAGTGACACCAATGGGCCTAAAAGGGCCAGGGATGGATTGTTACAGCACGGGGACCAATAGAAGCAAGGATCTATTATGCCACCATGGAGGCCAAGAATCAAATAATTCATTGTGACATCAAGTGGCCTAAAAGGGCATGGGATGCATTGTGACAGCACAGGGGTTATGAGAAGCAAGGATCCATTGTGACCCAATGGAGGCTAACAATCTAATGATCCCTTGTGACACCAATGGTCCTAAAAGGGGCAGGGATGTATTGTGAAAGCATGGGGCCCCAGTAAAACCTGGTACAATTACGCCACCATGGAGGCCAAGAATCAAATGGTTCATTGTGACATCAAGTGGCCTAAAAGGGCATGGGATGCATTGTGACACCACAGGGGTTAAGAGAAGCAAGGAACCATTGTGACCCAATGCAGGCTAACAATCTAATGATCCCTTGTGACACCAAAGGGCTTAAAAGGGCCAGGGATGGATTGTTACAGCACGGGGACCAATAGAAGCAGGGATCTATTATGACACCATGAAGGCCAAGAATCAAATGGTTCATTGTAAGACCAAGTGGCCTAAAAGGGCTTGGAATGCATTGTGACACCACAGAGGTTAAGAGAAGCAAGGAACCATTGTGACCCAATGCAGGCTAACAATCTAATGATCCCTTGTGGCACCAGGGGGTATAAAAAGGGCCAGGGATGAATTGTGACAGCATGGGGCCCAATAGAAACAAGGAACAATTATGACACCATGGAGGCCAAGAATCAAATGATTCATTGTGACATCAAGTGGCCTAAATGGGCATGGGATGCATTGTGACACCACAGAGGTTAAGAGAATCAAGGAACCATTGTGACCCATTGCAGGCTAACAAACTAATGATCCCTTGTGACACCAATGGGCCTAAAAGTTCCAGGGATGAATTGTTACAGCACGGGGACCAATAGAAGCAAGGATCTATTATGCCACCATGGAGGCCAAGAATCAAATGATTCATTGTGACATCAAGTGGCCTAAAAGGGCATGGAATGCATTGTGACAGCACAGAGGTTAAGAGAAGCAAGGAACCATTGTGACCCAATGCAGGCTAACAATCTAATGATCCCTTGTGACACCAGGGGGTATAAAAAGGGCCAGGGATGGATTGTTACACCACGGGGACCAATAGAAGCAAGGATCTATTATGCCACCGTGGAGGCCAAGAATCAAATGATTCATTGTGACATCAAGTGGCCTAAAAGGGCATGGGATGCATTGTGACAGCACAGGCGTTAAGAGAAGCAAGGATCCATTGTGACCCAATGGAGGCTAACAATCTAATGATCCCTTTTGACACCAAAGGGCCTAAAAGGGGCAGGGATGTATTGTGAAAGCATGGGGCCCAATTAAAACCTGGTCCAATTACGCCACCATGGAGGCCAAGAATCAAATGATTCATTGTGATATCAAGTGGCCTAAAAGGGCATGGGATGCATTGTGAAACCACAGAGGATAAGAGAAGCAAGGATCCATTGTGACCCAATGGAGGCTAACAATCTAATGATCCCTTTTGACACCAATGGGCCTAAAAGGGCAGGGATGTATTGTGAAAGCATGGGGCCCAATTAAAACCTGGTACAATTTCGCCACCATGGAGGCCAAGAATCAAATGATTCATTGTGACATCAAGTGGCCTAAAAGGGCATGGGTTGCATTGTGACACCACAGGGGTTAAGAGAAGCAAGGAACCATTGTGACCCAATGTAGGCTAACAATCTAATGATCCCTTGTGACACCAATGGGCCTAAAAGGGGCAGGGATGAATTGTTACAACACGGGGACCAATAGAAGCAAGGATCTATTATGCCACCATGGAGGCCAAGAATCAAATGATTCATTGTGACATCAAGTGGCCTAAAAGGGCATGGGATGCATTGTGACAGCACAGAGGTTAAGAGAAGCAAGGAACCATTGTGACCCAATGCAGGCTAACAATCTAATGATCCCTTGTGGCACCAGGGGGTATAAAAAGGGCCAGGGATGGATTGTTACAGCACGGGGACCAATAGAAGCAAGGATCTATTATGCCACCGTGGAGGCCAAGAATCAAATGATTCATTGTGACATCAAGTGGCCTAAAAGGGCATGGGATGCATTGTGACAGCACAGGGGTTAAGAGAAGCAAGGATCCATTGTGACCCAATGGAGGCTAACAATCTAATAATCCCTTTTGACACCAATGGGCCTAAAAGGGGCAGGGATGTATTGTGAAAGCATGGGGCCCAGTGAAAACATGGTACAATCAAGCCACCATGGAGGCCAAGCATCAAATGATTCATTGTGACATCAAGTGGCCTAAAAGGGCATGGGATGCATTGTGACACCACAGGGGTTAAGAGAACCAAGGAACCATTGTGACCCAATGCAGGCTAACAATCTAAGAATCCCTTTTGACACCAGGGGGCGCAAAAGGGCCACGGATGGACTCTGACAGCATGGGGACCTATGGAAGCAAGGAACCATTATGACACCATGAAGGCCAAGAATCAAATGGTTCATTGTAAGACCAAGTGGCCTAAAAGGGCTTGGAATTCATTGTGACAGCACAGAGGTTAAGAGAGGCAAGGAACCATTGTGACCCATTGCAGGCTAACAATCTAATGATCCCTAGTGACACCAATGGGCCTAAAAGGGCCAGGGATGGATTGTTACAGCACGGGGACCAATAGAAGCAAGGATCTATTATGCCACCATGGAGGCCAAGAATCAAATAATTCATTGTGACATCAAGTGGCCTAAAAGGGCATGGGATGCATTGTGACAGCACAGGGGTTATGAGAAGCAAGGATCCATTGTGACCCAATGGAGGCTAACAATCTAATGATCCCTTGTGACACCAATGGTCCTAAAAGGGGCAGGGATGTATTGTGAAAGCATGGGGCCCCAGTAAAACCTGGTACAATTACGCCACCATGGAGGCCAAGAATCAAATGGTTCATTGTGACATCAAGTGGCCTAAAAGGGCATGGGATGCATTGTGACACCACAGGGGTTAAGAGAAGCAAGGAACCATTGTGACCCAATGCAGGCTAACAATCTAATGATCCCTTGTGACACCAAAGGGCCTAAAAGGGCCAGGGATGGATTGTTACAGCACGGGGACCAATAGAAGCAGGGATCTATTATGACACCATGAAGGCCAAGAATCAAATGGTTCATTGTAAGACCAAGTGGCCTAAAAGGGCTTGGAATGCATTGTGACACCACAGAGGTTAAGAGAAGCAAGGAACCATTGTGACCCAATGCAGGCTAACAATCTAATGATCCCTTGTGGCACCAGGGGGTATAAAAAGGGCCAGGGATGAATTGTGACAGCATGGGGCCCAATAGAAACAAGGAACAATTATGACACCATGGAGGCCAAGAATCAAATGATTCATTGTGACATCAAGTGGCCTAAATGGGCATGGGATGCATTGTGACACCACAGAGGTTAAGAGAATCAAGGAACCATTGTGACCCATTGCAGGCTAACAAACTAATGATCCCTTGTGACACCAATGGGCCTAAAAGTTCCAGGGATGAATTGTTACAGCACGGGGACCAATAGAAGCAAGGATCTATTATGCCACCATGGAGGCCAAGAATCAAATGATTCATTGTGACATCAAGTGGCCTAAAAGGGCATGGAATGCATTGTGACAGCACAGAGGTTAAGAGAAGCAAGGAACCATTGTGACCCAATGCAGGCTAACAATCTAATGATCCCTTGTGACACCAGGGGGTATAAAAAGGGCCAGGGATGGATTGTTACACCACGGGGACCAATAGAAGCAAGGATCTATTATGCCACCGTGGAGGCCAAGAATCAAATGATTCATTGTGACATCAAGTGGCCTAAAAGGGCATGGGATGCATTGTGACAGCACAGGCGTTAAGAGAAGCAAGGATCCATTGTGACCCAATGGAGGCTAACAATCTAATGATCCCTTTTGACACCAAAGGGCCTAAAAGGGGCAGGGATGTATTGTGAAAGCATGGGGCCCAATTAAAACCTGGTCCAATTACGCCACCATGGAGGCCAAGAATCAAATGATTCATTGTGATATCAAGTGGCCTAAAAGGGCATGGGATGCATTGTGACACCACAGAGGATAAGAGAAGCAAGGATCCATTGTGACCCAATGGAGGCTAACAATCTAATGATCCCTTTTGACACCAATGGGCCTAAAAGGGCAGGGATGTATTGTGAAAGCATGGGGCCCAATTAAAACCTGGTACAATTTCGCCACCATGGAGGCCAAGAATCAAATGATTCATTGTGACATCAAGTGGCCTAAAAGGGCATGGGATGCATTGTAACACCACAGGGGTTAAGAGAAGCAAGGAACCATTGTGACCCAATGCAGGCTAACAATGTAAGAATCCCTTGTGGCACCAGGGGGCGCAAAATGACCACGGATGAACTCTGACAGCATGGGGACCTATAGAAGCAAGGAACCATTATGACACCATGAAGGCCAAGAATCAAATGGTTCATTGTGACATCAAGTGGCCTAAAAGGGCTTGGAATGCATTGTGACACCACAGAGGTTGAGAGAAGCAAGGAACCATTGTGACCCAATGCAGGCTAACAATCTAATGATCCCTTGTGGCACCAGGGGGTATAAAAAGGGCCAGGGATGGATTGTTACAGCACGGGGACCAATAGAAGCAAGGATCTATTATGCCACCGTGGAGGCCAAGAATCAAATGATTCATTGTGACATCAAGTGGCCTAAAAGGGCATGGGATGCATTGTGACAGCACAGGGGTTAAGAGAAGCAAGGATCCATTGTCACCCAATTGAGGCTAATAATCACAGGATCCCTTTTGTCACCAATGGGCCTAAAAGGGTCAGGGATGTATTGTGAAAGCATGGGGCCCAGTGAAAACATGGTACAATCAAGCCACCATGGAGGCCAAGAATCAAATGATTCATTGTGACATCAAGTGGCCTAAAAGGGCATGGGATGCATTGTGACACCACAGGGGTTAAGAGAAGCAAGGCACCATTGTAACCCAATGCAGGCTAACAATCTAAGAATCCCTTTTGACACCAGGGGGTGCAAAAGGACCACGGATGAACTCTGACAGCATGGGGACATATAGAAGCAAGGAACCATTATGACACTATGAAGGCCAAGAATCAAATGGTTCATTGTGACATCAAGTGGCCTAAAAGGTCTTGGAATGCAATGTGACAGCACAGAGGTTAAGAGAAGCAAGGAACCATTGTGACCCAATGCAGGCTAACAATCTAATGATCCCTTGTGACACCAATGGGCCTAAAAGGGGCAGGGATGAATTGTTACAACACGGGGACCAATAGAAGCAAGGATCTATTATGCCACCATGGAGGCCAAGAATCAAATGATTCATTGTGACATCAAGTGGCCTAAAAGGGCATGGGATGCATTGTGACACCACAGAGGTTAAGAGAAGCAAGGAACCATTGTGACCCAATGCAGGCTAACAATCTAATGATCCCTTGTGGCACCGGGGGGTATAAAAAGGGCCAGGGATGGATTGTTACAGCACGGGGACCAATAGAAGCAAGGATCTATTATGCCACCATGGAGGCCAAGAATCAAATGATTCATTGTGACATCAAGTGGCCTAAAAGGGCATGGGATGCATTGTGACACCACAGAGGTTAAGAGAAGCAAGGAACCATTGTGACCCAATGTAGGCTAACAATCTAATGATCCCTTGTGACACCAATGGGCCTAAAAGGGGCAGGGATGAATTGTTACAACACGGGGACCAATAGAAGCAAGGATCTATTATGCCACCATGGAGGCCAAGAATCAAATGATTCATTGTGACATCAAGTGGCCTAAAAGGGCATGGGATGCATTGTGACAGCACAGAGGTTAAGAGAAGCAAGGAACCATTGTGACCCAATGCAGGCTAACAATCTAATGATCCCTTGTGGCACCAGGGGGTATAAAAAGGGCCAGGGATGGATTGTTACAGCACGGGGACCAATAGAAGCAAGGATCTATTATGCCACCGTGGAGGCCAAGAATCAAATGATTCATTGTGACATCAAGTGGCCTAAAAGGGCATGGGATGCATTGTGACAGCACAGGGGTTAAGAGAAGCAAGGATCCATTGTGACCCAATGGAGGCTAACAATCTAATAATCCCTTTTGACACCAATGGGCCTAAAAGGGGCAGGGATGTATTGTGAAAGCATGGGGCCCAGTGAAAACATGGTACAATCAAGCCACCATGGAGGCCAAGCATCAAATGATTCATTGTGACATCAAGTGGCCTAAAAGGGCATGGGATGCATTGTGACACCACAGGGGTTAAGAGAACCAAGGAACCATTGTGACCCAATGCAGGCTAACAATCTAAGAATCCCTTTTGACACCAGGGGGCGCAAAAGGGCCACGGATGGACTCTGACAGCATGGGGACCTATGGAAGCAAGGAACCATTATGACACCATGAAGGCCAAGAATCAAATGGTTCATTGTAAGACCAAGTGGCCTAAAAGGGCTTGGAATTCATTGTGACAGCACAGAGGTTAAGAGAGGCAAGGAACCATTGTGACCCATTGCAGGCTAACAATCTAATGATCCCTAGTGACACCAATGGGCCTAAAAGGGCCAGGGATGGATTGTTACAGCACGGGGACCAATAGAAGCAAGGATCTATTATGCCACCATGGAGGCCAAGAATCAAATAATTCATTGTGACATCAAGTGGCCTAAAAGGGCATGGGATGCATTGTGACAGCACAGGGGTTATGAGAAGCAAGGATCCATTGTGACCCAATGGAGGCTAACAATCTAATGATCCCTTGTGACAGCAATGGTCCTAAAAGGGGCAGGGATGTATTGTGAAAGCATGGGGCCCCAGTAAAACCTGGTACAATTACGCCACCATGGAGGCCAAGAATCAAATAATTCATTGTGACATCAAGTGGCCTAAAAGGGCATGGGATGCATTGTGACAGCACAGGGGTTATGAGAAGCAAGGATCCATTGTGACCCAATGGAGGCTAACAATCTAATGATCCCTTGTGACACCAATGGTCCTAAAAGGGGCAGGGATGTATTGTGAAAGCATGGGGCCCCAGTAAAACCTGGTACAATTACGCCACCATGGAGGCCAAGAATCAAATGATTCATTGTGACATCAAGTGGCCTAAAAGGGCATGGGATGCATTGTGACACCACAGGGGTTAAGAGAACCAAGGAACCATTGTGACCCAATGCAGGCTAACAATCTAATGATCCCTTGTGACACCAAAGGGCCTAAAAGGGCCAGGGATGGATTGTTACAGCACGGGGACCAATAGAAGCAGGGATCTATTATGACACCATGAAGGCCAAGAATCAAATGGTTCATTGTAAGACCAAGTGGCCTAAAAGGGCTTGGAATGCATTGTGACACCACAGAGGTTAAGAGAAGCAAGGAACCATTGTGACCCAATGCAGGCTAACAACCTAATGATCCCTTGTGGCACCAGGGGGTATAAAAAGGGCCAGGGATGAATTGTGACAGCATGGGGCCCAATAGAAACAAGGAACAATTATGACACCATGGAGGCCAAGAATCAAATGATTCATTGTGACATCAAGTGGCCTAAAAGGGCATGGGATGCATTGTGACACCACAGAGGTTAAGAGAAGCAAGGAACCATTGTGACCCATTGCAGGCTAACAATCTAATGATCCCTTGTAACACCAATGGGCCTAAAAGGTCCAGGGATGAATTGTTACAGCACGGGGACCAATAGAAGCAAGGATCTATTATGCCACCATGGAGGCCAAGAATCAAATAATTCATTGTGACATCATGTGGCCTAAAAGGGCATGGGATGCATTGTGACAGCACAGGGGTTAAGAGAAGCAAGGAACCATTGTGACCCAATGAAGGCTAACAATCTAATGATCCCTTTTGACACCAATGGGCAAAAAAGGGCAGGGATGTATTGTGAAAGCATGGGGCCCAAGTAAAACCTGGTACAATTACGCCACCATGGAGGCCAAGCATCAAATGATTCATTGTGACATCAAGTGGCCTAAAAGGGCATGGGATGCATTGTGACACCACAGGGGTTAAGAGAAGCAAGGAACCATTGTGACCCAATGCAGGCTAACAATCTAAGAATCCCTTTTGACACCAGGGGGAGCAAAAGGACCACGGATGAACTCTGACAGCATGGGGACCTATAGAAGCAAGGAACCATTATGACACCATGAAGGCCAAGAATCAAATGGTTCATTGTAAGACCAAGTGGCCTAAAAGGGCTTGGAATGCATTGTGACACCACAGAGGTTAAGAGAAGCAAGGAACCATAGTGACCCAATGCAGGCTAACAATCTAATGATCCCTTGTGGCACCAGGGGGTATAAAAAGGGCCAGGGATGGATTGTTACAGCACGGGGACCAATAGAAGCAAGGATCAATTATGCCACCGTGGAGGCCAAGAATCAAATGATTCATTGTGACATCAAGTGGCCTAAAAGGGCATGGGATGCATTGTGACACCACAGGGGTTAAGAGAAGCAAGGATCCATTGTGACCCAAAGGAGGCTAATAATCCCAGGATCCCATTTGACACCAGGGGCCGTAAAAGGGCCAGGGATGAATTGTGACAGCATGGGGACCAATAGAAACAAGGAACCATTATGACACCATGGAGGCCAAGAATCAAATGGTTCATTGTAAGACCAAGTGGCCTAAAAGGGCTTGGAATGCATTGTGACACCACAGAGGTTAAGAGAAGCAAGGAACCATTGTGACCCAATGCAGGCTAACAATCTAATGATCCCTTGTGACACCAATGGGCCTAAAAGGGCCAGGGATGAATTGTGAAAGCATGGGGCCCCAGTAAAACCTGGTACAATTATGCCACCATGGAGGCCAAGAATCAAATGATTCATTGTGACATCAAGTGGCCTAAAAGGGCATGGGATGCATTGTGACACCACAGGGGTTAAGAGAAGCAAGGATCCATTGTCACCCAATTGAGGCTAACAATCTAAGGATCCCTTTTGACACCAATGGGCCTAAAAGTGTCAGGGAGGTATTGTGATAGCATGGGGCCCAGTGAAATCATGGTACAATCAAGCCAACATGGAGGCCAAGAATCAAATGATTCATTGTGACATCAAGTGGCCTAAAAGGGCATGGGTTGCATTGTGACACCACAGGGGTTAAGAGAAGCAAGGCACCATTGTAACCCAATGCAGGCTAACAATCTAAGAATCCCTTTTGACACCAGGGGGCGCAAAAGGACCACGGATGAACTCTGACAGCATGGGGACCTATAGAAGCAAGGAACCATTATGACACCATGAAGGCCAAGAATCAAATGGTTCATTGTGACATCAAGTGGCCTAAAAGGGCTTGGAATGCATTGTGACACCACAGAGGTTAAGAGAAGCAAGGAACCATTGTGACCCAATGCAGGCTAACAATCTAATGATCCCTTGTGGCACCGGGGGGTATAAAAAGGGCCAGGGATGGATTGTTACAGCACGGGGACCAATAGAAGCAAGGATCTATTATGCCACCATGGAGGCCAAGAATCAAATGATTCATTGTGACATCAAGTGGCCTAAAAGGGCATGGGATGCACTGTGACACCACAGAGGTTAAGAGAAGCAAGGATCCATTGTGACCCAATGGAGGCTAACAATCTAATGATCCCTTTTGACACCAATGGGCCTAAAAGGGGCAGGGATGTATTGTGAAAGCATGGGGCCCAGTGAAAACATGGTACAATCAAGCCACCATGGAGGCCAAGCATCAAATGATTCATTGTGACATCAAGTGGCCTAAAAGGGCATGGGATGCATTGTGACACCACAGGGGTTAAGAGAAGCAAGGAACCATTGTGACCCAATGCAGGCTAACAATCTAAGAATCCCTTGTGACACCAGGGGGCGCAAAAGGGCCACGGATGGACTCTGACAGCATGGGGACCTATGGAAGCAAGGAACCATTATGACACCATGAAGGCCAAGAATCAAATGGTTCATTGTAAGACCAAGTGGCCTAAAAGGGCTTCGAATTCATTGTGACAGCACAGAGGTTAAGAGAGGCAAGGAACCATTGTGACCCATTGCAGGCTAACAATCTAATGATCCCTAGTGACACCAATGGGCCTAAAAGGGCCAGGGATGGATTGTTACAGCACGGGGACCAATAGAAGCAAGGATCTATTATGCCACCATGGAGGCCAAGAATCAAATAATTCATTGTGACATCAAGTGGCCTAAAAGGGCATGGGATGCATTGTGAGAGCACAGGGGTTATGAGAAGCAAGGATCCAATGTGACCCAATGGAGGCTAACAATCTAATGATCCCTTGTGACACCAATGGTCCTAAAAGGGGCAGGGATGTATTGTGAAAGCATGGGGCCCCAGTAAAACCTGGTACAATTACGCCACCATGGAGGCCAAGAATCAAATGATTCATTGTGACATCAAGTGGCCTAAAAGGGCATGGGATGCATTGTGACACCACAGGGGTTAAGAGAAGCAAGGAACCATTGTGACCCAATGCAGGCTAACAATCTAATGATCCCTTGTGACACCAAAGGGCCTAAAAGGGCCAGGGATGGATTGTTACCGCACGGGGACCAATAGAAGCAGGGATCTATTATGACACCATGAAGGCCAAGAATCAAATGGTTCATTGTAAGACCAAGTGGCCTAAAAGGGCTTGGAATGCATTGTGACACCACAGAGGTTAAGAGAAGCAAGGAACCATTGTGACCCAATGCAGGCTAACAATCTAATGATCCCTTGTGGCACCAGGGGGTATAAAAAGGGCCAGGGATGAATTGTGACAGCATGGGGCCCAATAGAAACAAGGAACAATTATGACACCATGGAGGCCAAGAATCAAATGATTCATTGTGACATCAAGTGGCCTAAATGGGCATGGGATGCATTGTGACACCACAGAGGTTAAGAGAAGCAAGGAACCATTGTGACCCATTGCAGGCTAACAAACTAATGATCCCTTGTGACACCAATGGGCCTAAAAGGTCCAGGGATGAATTGTTACAGCACGGGGACCAATAGAAGCAAGGATCTATTATGCCACCATGGAGGCCAAGAATCAAATGATTCATTGTGACATCAAGTGGCCTAAAAGGGCATGGAATGCATTGTGACAGCACAGAGGTTAAGAGAAGCAAGGAACCATTGTGACCCAATGCAGGCTAACAATCTAATGATCCCTTGTGACACCAGGGGGTATAAAAAGGGCCAGGGATGGATTGTTACAGCACGGGGACCAATAGAAGCAAGGATCTATTATGCCACCGTGGAGGCCAAGAATCAAATGATTCATTGTGACATCAAGTGGCCTAAAAGGGCATGGGATGCATTGTGACAGCACAGGCGTTAAGAGAAGCAAGGATCCATTGTGACCCAATGGAGGCTAACAATCTAATGATCCCTTTTGACACCAAAGGGCCTAAAAGGGGCAGGGATGTATTGTGAAAGCATGGGGCCCAATTAAAACCTGGTCCAATTACGCCACCATGGAGGCCAAGAATCAAATGATTCATTGTGATATCAAGTGGCCTAAAAGGGCATGGGATGCATTGTGACACCACAGAGGATAAGAGAAGCAAGGATCCATTGTGACCCAATGGAGGCTAACAATCTAATGATCCCTTTTGACACCAATGGGCCGAAAAGGGCAGGGATGTATTGTGAAAGCATGGGGCCCAATTAAAACCTGGTACAATTTCGCCACCATGGAGGCCAAGAATCAAATGATTCATTGTGACATCAAGTGGCCTAAAAGGGCATGGGATGCATTGTGACACCACAGGGGTTAAGAGAAGCAAGGAACCATTGTGACCCAATGCAGGCTAACAATGTAAGAATCCCTTGTGGCACCAGGGGGCGCAAAATGACCACGGATGAACTCTGACAGCATGGGGACCTATAGAAGCAAGGAGCCATTATGACACCATGAAGGCCAAGAATCAAATGGTTCATTGTGACATCAAGTGGCAAAAAAGGGCTTGGAATGCATTGTGACACCACAGAGGTTAAGAGAAGCAAGGAACCATTGTGACCCAATGCAGGCTAACAATCTAATGATCCCTTGTGGCACCAGGGGGTATAAAAAGGGCCAGGGATGGATTGTTACAGCATGGGGACCAATAGAAGCAAGGATCTATTATGCCACCGTGGAGGCCAAGAATCAAATGATTCATTGTGACATCAAGTGGCCTAAAAGGGCATGGGATGCATTGTGACAGCACAGGGGTTAAGAGAAGCAAGGATCCATTGTCACCCAATTGAGGCTAATAATCACAGGATCCCTTTTGTCACCAATGGGCCTAAAAGGGTCAGGGATGTATTGTGAAAGCATGGGGCCCAGTGAAAACATGGTACAATCAAGCCACCATGGAGGCCAAGAATCAAATGATTCATTGTGACATCAAGTGGCCTAAAAGGGCATGGGATGCATTGTGACACCACAGGGGTTAAGAGAAGCAAGGCACCATTGTAACCCAATGCAGGCTAACAATCTAAGAATCCCTTTTGACACCAGGGGGTGCAAAAGGACCACGGATGAACTCTGACAGCATGGGGACATATAGAAGCAAGGAACCATTATGACACTATGAAGGCCAAGAATCAAATGGTTCATTGTGACATCAAGTGGCCTAAAAGGTCTTGGAATGCAATGTGACAGCACAGAGGTTAAGAGAAGCAAGGAACCATTGTGACCCAATGCAGGCTAACAATCTAATGATCCCTTGTGACACCAATGGGCCTAAAAGGGGTAGGGATGAATTGTTACAACACGGGGACCAATAGAAGCAAGGATCTATTATGCCACCATGGAGGCCAAGAATCAAATGATTCATTGTGACATCAAGTGGCCTAAAAGGGCATGGGATGCATTGTGACAGCACAGAGGTTAAGAGAAGCAAGGAACCATTGTGACCCAATGCAGGCTAACAATCTAATGATCCCTTGTGGCACCAGGGGGTATAAAATGGGCCAGGGATGGATTGTTACAGCACGGGGACCAATAGAAGCAAGGATCTATTATGCCACCGTGGAGGCCAAGAATCAAATGATTCATTGTGACATCAAGTGGCCTAAAAGGGCATGGGATGCATTGTGACAGCACAGGGGTTAAGAGAAGCAAGGATCCATTGTGACCCAATGGAGGCTAACAATCTAATAATCCCTTTTGACACCAATGGGCCTAAAAGGGGCAGGGATGTATTGTGAAAGCATGGGGCCCAGTGAAAACATGGTACAATCAAGCCACCATGGAGGCCAAGCATCAAATGATTCATTGTGACATCAAGTGGCCTAAAAGGGCATGGGATGCATTGTGACATCACAGGGGTTAAGAGAACCAAGGAACCATTGTGACCCAATGCAGGCTAACAATCTAAGAATCCCTTGTGACACCAGGGGGCGCAAAAGGGCCACGGATGGACTCTGACAGCATGGGGACCTATGGAAGCAAGGAACCATTATGACACCATGAAGGCCAAGAATCAAATGGTTCATTGTAAGACCAAGTGGCCTAAAAGGGCTTGGAATTCATTGTGACAGCACAGAGGTTAAGAGAGGCAAGGAACCATTGTGACCCATTGCAGGCGAACAATCTAATGATCCCTAGTGACACCAATGGGCCTAAAAGGGCCAGGGATGGATTGTTACAGCACGGGGACCAATAGAAGCAAGGATCTATTATGCCACCATGGAGGCCAAGAATCAAATAATTCATTGTGACATCAAGTGGCCTAAAAGGGCATGGGATGCATTGTGACACCACAGGGGTTAAGAGAAGCAAGGATCCATTGTGACCCAATGGAGGCTAACAATCTAATGATCCCTTGTGACACCAATGGTCCTAAAAGGGGCAGGGATGTATTGTGAAAGCATGGGGCCCCAGTAAAACCTGATACAATTACGCCACCATGGAGGCCAAGAATCAAATGATTCATTGTGACATCAAGTGGCCTAAAAGGGCATGGGATGCATTGTGACACCACAGGGGTTAAGAGAAGCAAGGAACCATTGTGACCCAATGCAGGCTAACAATCTAATGATCCCTTGTGACACCAAAGGGCCTAAAAGGGCCAGGGATGGATTGTTACAGCACGGGGACCAATAGAAGCAGGGATCTATTATGACACCATGAAGGCCAAGAATCAAATGGTTCATTGTAAGACCAAGTGGCCTAAAAGGGCTTGGAATGCATTGTGACACCACAGAGGTTAAGAGAAGCAAGGAACCATTGTGACCCAATGCAGGCTAACAATCTAATGATCCCTTGTGGCACCAGGGGGTATAAAAAGGGCCAGGGATGAATTGTGACAGCATGGGGCCCAATAGAAACAAGGAACAATTATGACACCATGGAGGCCAAGAATCAAATGATTCATTGTGACATCAAGTGGCCTAAAAGGGCTTGGAATGCATTGTGACACCACAGAGGTTAAGAGAAGCAAGGAACCATTGTGACCCATTGCAGGCTAACAAACTAATGATCCCTTGTGACACCAATGGGCCTAAAAGGTCCAGGGATGAATTGTTACAGCACGGGGACCAATAGAAGCAAGGATCTATTATGCCACCATGGAGGCCAAGAATCAAATAATTCATTGTGACATCATGTGGCCTAAAAGGGCATGGGATGCATTGTGACAGCACAGGGGTTAAGAGAAGCAAGGAACCATTGTGACCCAATGCAGGCTAACAATCTAATGATCCCTTTTGACACCAATGGGCCTAAAAGGGGCAGGGATGTATTGTGAAAGCATGGGGCCCAAGTAAAACCTGGTACAATTACGCCACCATGGAGGCCAAGAATCAAATGATTCATTGTGACATCAAGTGGCCTAAAAGGGCATGGGATGCATTGTGACACCACAGGGGTTAAGAGAAGCAAGGAACCATTGTGACCCAATGCAGGCTAACAATCTAAGAATCCCTTTTGACACCAGGGGACGCAAAAGGACCACGGATGAACTCTGACAGCATGGGGACCTATAGAAGCAAGGAACCATTATGACACCATGAAGGCCAAGAATCAAATGGTTCATTGTAAGACCAAGTGGCCTAAAAGGGCTTGGAATGCATTGTGACACCACAGAGGTTAAGAGAAGCAAGGAACCATTGTGACCCAATGCAGGCTAACAATCTAATGATCCCTTGTGGCACCAGGGGGTATAAAAAGGGCCAGGGATGGATTGTTACAGCACGGGGACCAATAGAAGCAAGGATCTATTATGCCACCGTGGAGGCCAAGAATCAAATGATTCATTGTGACATCAAGTGGCCTAAAAGGGCATGGGATGCATTGTGACAGCACAGGGGTTAAGAGAAGCAAGGATCCATTGTGACCCAATGGAGGCTAATAATCCCAGGATCCCATTTGACACCAGGGGCCGTAAAAGGGCCAGGGATGAATTGTGACAGCATGGGGACCAATAGAAACAAGGAACCATTATGACACCATGGAGGCCAAGAATCAAATGATTCATTGTGACATCAAGTGGCCTAAAAGGGCATGGGATGCATTGTGACACCACAGGGGTTAAGAGAAGCAAGGAACCATTGTGACCCAATGCAGGCTAACAATCTAAGAATCCCTTTTGACACCAGGGGGCGCAAAATGACCACGGATGAACCTTGACAGCATGGGGACCTATAGAAGCAAGGAACCATTATGACACCATGAAGGCCAAGAATCAAATGGTTCATTGTAAGACCAAGTGGCCTAAAAGGGCTTGGAATGCATTGTGACACCACAGAGGTTAAGAGAAGCAAGGAACCATTGTGACCCAATGCAGGCTAACAATCTAATGATCCCTTGTGACACCAATGGGCCTAAAAGGGCCAGGGATGAATTGTGAAAGCATGGGGCCCCAGTAAAACCTGGTACAATTACGCCACCATGGAGGCCAAGAATCAAATGATTCATTGTGACATCAAGTGGCCTAAAAGGGCATGGGATGCATTGTGACACCACAGGGGTTAAGAGAAGCAAGGAACCATTGTGACCCTATGCAGGCTAACAATCTAATGATCCCTTGTGGCACCAGGGGGTATAAAAAGTGCCAGGGATGGATTGTTACAGCACGGGGACCAATAGAAGCAAGGATCTATTATGCCACCGTGGAGGCCAAGAATCAAATGATTCATTGTGACATCAAGTGGCCTAAAAGGGCATGGGATGCATTGTGACAGCACAGGGGTTAAGAGAAGCAAGGATCCATTGTGACCCAATGGAGGCTAACAATCTAATAATCCCTTTTGACACCAATGGGCCTAAAAGGGGCAGGGATGTATTGTGAAAGCATGTGGCCCAGTGAAAACATGGTACAATCAAGCCACCATGGAGGCCAATCATCAAATGATTCATTGTGACATCAAGTGGCCTAAAAGGGCATGGGATGCACTGTGACACCACAGGGGTTAAGAGAAGCAAGGAACCATTGTGACCCAATGCAGGCTAACAATCTAAGAATCCCTTGTGACACCAGGGGGCGCAAAAGGGCCACGGATGGACTCTGACAGCATGGGGACCTATGGAAGCAAGGAACCATTATGACACCATGAAGGCCAAGAATCAAATGGTTCATTGTAAGACCAAGTGGCCTAAAAGGGCTTGGAATTCATTGTGACAGCACAGAGGTTAAGAGAGGCAAGGAACCATTGTGACCCATTGCAGGCTAACAATCTAATGATCCCTAGTGACACCAATGGGCCTAAAAGGGCCAGGGATGGATTGTTACAGCACGGGGACCAATAGAAGCAAGGATCTATTATGCCACCATGGAGGCCAAGAATCAAATAATTCATTGTGACATCAAGTGGCCTAAAAGGGCATGGGATGCATTGTGACAGCACAGGGGTTAAGAGAAGCAAGGATCCATTGTGACCCAATGGAGGCTAACAATCTAATGATCCCTTGTGACACCAATGGTCCTAAAAGGGGCAGGGATGTATTGTGAAAGCATGGGGCCCCAGTAAAACCTGGTACAATTACGCCACCATGGAGGCCAAGAATCAAATGATTCATTGTGACATCAAGTGGCCTAAAAGGGCATGGGATGCATTGTGACACCACAGGGGTTAAGAGAAGCAAGGAACCATTGTGACCCAATGCAGGCTAACAATCTAATGATCCCTTGTGACACCAAAGGGCCTAAAAGGGCCAGGGATGGATTGTTACAGCACGGGGACCAATAGAAGCAGGGATCTATTATGACACCATGAAGGCCAAGAATCAAATGGTTCATTGTAAGACCAAGTGGCCTAAAAGGGCTTGGAATGCATTGTGACACCACAGAGGTTAAGAGAAGCAAGGAACCATTGTGACCCAATGCAGGCTAACAATCTAATGATCCCTTGTGGCACCAGGGGGTATAAAAAGGGCCAGGGATGGATTGTTACAGCACGGGGACCAATAGAAGCAAGGATCTATTATGCCACCGTGGAGGCCAAGAATCAAATGATTCATTGTGACATCAAGTGGCCTAAAAGGGCATGGGATGCATTGTGACAGCACAGGGGTTAAGAGAAGCAAGGATCCATTGTCACCCAATTGAGGCTAATAATCACAGGATCCCTTTTGTCACCAATGGGCCTAAAAGGGTCAGGGATGTATTGTGAAAGCATGGGGCCCAGTGAAAACATGGTACAATCAAGCCACCATGGAGGCCAAGAATCAAATGATTCATTGTGACATCAAGTGGCCTAAAAGGGCATGGGATGCATTGTGACACCACAGGGGTTAAGAGAAGCAAGGCACCACTGTAACCCAATGCAGGCTAACAATCTAAGAATCCCTTTTGACACCAGGGGGTGCAAAAGGACCACGGATGAACTCTGACAGCATGGGGACATATAGAAGCAAGGAACCATTATGACACTATGAAGGCCAAGAATCAAATGGTTCATTGTGACATCAAGTGGCCTAAAAGGTCTTGGAATGCAATGTGACAGCACAGAGGTTAAGAGAAGCAAGGAACCATTGTGACCCAATGCAGGCTAACAATCTAATGATCCCATGTGACACCAATGGGCCTAAAAGGGGTAGGGATGAATTGTTACAACACGGGGACCAATAGAAGCAAGGATCTATTATGCCACCATGGAGGCCAAGAATCAAATGATTCATTGTGACATCAAGTGGCCTAAAAGGGCATGGGATGCATTGTGACAGCACAGAGGTTAAGAGAAGCAAGGAACCATTGTGACCCAATGCAGGCTAACAATCTAATGATCCCTTGTGGCACCAGGGGGTATAAAAAGGGCCAGGGATGGATTGTTACAGCACGGGGACCAATAGAAGCAAGGATCTATTATGCCACCGTGGAGGCCAAGAATCAAATGATTCATTGTGACATCAAGTGGCCTAAAAGGGCATGGGATGCATTGTGACAGCACAGGGGTTAAGAGAAGCAAGGATCCATTGTGACCCAATGGAGGCTAACAATCTAATAATCCCTTTTGACACCAATGGGCCTAAAAGGGGCAGGGATGTATTGTGAAAGCATGGGGCCCAGTGAAAACATGGTACAATCAAGCCACCATGGAGGCCAAGCATCAAATGATTCATTGTGACATCAAGTGGCCTAAAAGGGCATGGGATGCATTGTGACATCACAGGGGTTAAGAGAACCAAGGAACCATTGTGACCCAATGCAGGCTAACAATCTAAGAATCCCTTGTGACACCAGGGGGCGCAAAAGGGCCACGGATGGACTCTGACAGCATGGGGACCTATGGAAGCAAGGAACCATTATGACACCATGAAGGCCAAGAATCAAATGGTTCATTGTAAGACCAAGTGGCCTAAAAGGGCTTGGAATTCATTGTGACAGCACAGAGGTTAAGAGAGGCAAGGAACCATTGTGACCCATTGCAGGCGAACAATCTAATGATCCCTAGTGACACCAATGGGCCTAAAAGGGCCAGGGATGGATTGTTACAGCACGGGGACCAATAGAAGCAAGGATCTATTATGCCACCATGGAGGCCAAGAATCAAATAATTCATTGTGACATCAAGTGGCCTAAAAGGGCATGGGATGCATTGTGACAGCACAGGGGTTAAGAGAAGCAAGGATCCATTGTGACCCAATGGAGGCTAACAATCTAATGATCCCTTGTGACACCAATGGTCCTAAAAGGGGCAGGGATGTATTGTGAAAGCATGGGGCCCCAGTAAAACCTGGTACAATTACGCCACCATGGAGGCCAAGAATCAAATGATTCATTGTGACATCAAGTGGCCTAAAAGGGCATGGGATGCATTGTGACACCACAGGGGTTAAGAGAAGCAAGGATCCATTGTGACCCAATGGAGGCTAATAATCCCAGGATCCCATTTGACACCAGGGGCCGTAAAAGGGCCAGGGATGAATTGTGACAGCATGGGGACCAATAGAAACAAGGAACCATTATGACACCATGGAGGCCAAGAATCAAATGATTCATTGTGACATCAAGTGGCCTAAAAGGGCATGGGATGCATTGTGACACCACAGGGGTTAAGAGAAGCAAGGAACCATTGTGACCCAATGCAGGCTAACAATCTAAGAATCCCTTTTGACACCAGGGGGCGCAAAATGACCACGGATGAACCTTGACAGCATGGGGACCTATAGAAGCAAGGAACCATTATGACACCATGAAGGCCAAGAATCAAATGGTTCATTGTAAGACCAAGTGGCCTAAAAGGGCTTGGAATGCATTGTGACACCACAGAGGTTAAGAGAAGCAAGGAACCATTGTGACCCAATGCAGGCTAACAATCTAATGATCCCTTGTGACACCAATGGGCCTAAAAGGGCCAGGGATGAATTGTGAAAGCATGGGGCCCCAGTAAAACCTGGTACAATTATGCCACCATGGAGGCCAAGAATCAAATGATTCATTGTGACATCAAGTGGCCTAAAAGGGCATGGGATGCATTGTGACACCACAGGGGTTAAGAGAAGCAAGGAACCATTGTGACCCAATGCAGGCTAACAATCTAAGAATCCCTTGTGGCACAAGGGGGCGCAAAATGACCACGGATGAACTCTGACAGCATGGGGAGCTATAGAAGCAAGGAACCATTATGACACCATGAAGGCCAAGAATCAAATGGTTCATTGTGACATCAAGTGGCCTAAAAGAGCTTGGAATGAATTGTGACACCACAGAGGTTAAGAGAAGCAAGGAACCATTGTGACCCAATGCAGGCTAACAATCTAATGATCCCTTGTGGCACCAGGGGGTATAAAAAGGGCCAGGGATGGATTGTTACAGCACGGGGACCAATAGAAGCAAGGATCTATTATGCCACCGTGGAGGCCAAGAATCAAATGATTCATTGTGACATCAAGTGGCCTAAAAGGGCATGGGATGCATTGTGACAGCACAGGGGTTAAGAGAAGCAAGGATCCATTGTCACCCAATTGAGGCTAACAATCTAAGGATCCCTTTTGACACCAGGGGCCTAAAAGGGTCAGGGATGTATTGTGATAGCATGGGGCCCAGTGAAAACATGGTACAATCAAGCCAACATGGAGGCCAAGAATCAAATGATTCATTGTGACATCAAGTGGCCTAAAAGGGCATGGGTTGCATTGTGACACCACAGGGGTTAAGAGAAGCAAGGCACCATTGTAACCCAATGCAGGCTAACAATCTAAGAATCCCTTTTGACACCAGGGGGCGCAAAAGGACCACGGATGAACTCTGACAGCATGGGGACCTATAGAAGCAAGGAACCATTATGACACCATGAAGGCCAAGAATCAAATGGTTCATTGTGATATCAAGTGGCCTAAAAGGGCTTGGAATGCATTGTGACACCACAGAGGTTAAGAGAAGCAAGGAACCATTGTGACCCAATGCAGGCTAACAATCTAATGATCCCTTGTGGCACCGGGGGGTATAAAAAGGGCCAGGGATGGATTGTTACAGCACGGGGACCAATAGAAGCAAGGATCTATTATGCCACCATGGAGGCCAAGAATCAAATGATTCATTGTGACATCAAGTGGCCTAAAAGGGCATGGGATGCATTGTGACACCACAGAGGTTAAGAGAAGCAAGGAACCATTGTGACCCAATGTAGGCTAACAATCTAATGATCCCTTGTGACACCAATGGGCCTAAAAGGGGCAGGGATGAATTGTTACAACACGGGGACCAATAGAAGCAAGGATCTATTATGCCACCATGGAGGCCAAGAATCAAATGATTCATTGTGACATCAAGTGGCCTAAAAGGGCATGGGATGCATTGTGACAGCACAGAGGTTAAGAGAAGCAAGGAACCATTGTGACCCAATGCAGGCTAACAATCTAATGATCCCTTGTGGCACCAGGGGGTATAAAAAGGGCCAGGGATGGATTGTTACAGCACGGGGACCAATAGAAGCAAGGATCTATTATGCCACCGTGGAGGCCAAGAATCAAATGATTCATTGTGACATCAAGTGGCCTAAAAGGGCATGGGATGCATTGTGACAGCACAGGGGTTAAGAGAAGCAAGGATCCATTGTGACCCAATGGAGGCTAACAATCTAATAATCCCTTTTGACACCAATGGGCCTAAAAGGGGCAGGGATGTATTGTGAAAGCATGGGGCCCAGTGAAAACATGGTACAATCAAGCCACCATGGAGGCCAAGCATCAAATGCTTCATTGTGACATCAAGTGGCCTAAAAGGGCATGGGATGCATTGTGACACCACAGGGGTTAAGAGAACCAAGGAACCATTGTGACCCAATGCAGGCTAACAATCTAAGAATCCCTTGTGACACCAGGGGGCGCAAAAGGGCCACGGATGGACTCTGACAGCATGGGGACCTATGGAAGCAAGGAACCATTATGACACCATGAAGGCCAAGAATCAAATGGTTCATTGTAAGACCAAGTGGCCTAAAAGGGCTTGGAATTCATTGTGACAGCACAGAGGTTAAGAGAGGCAAGGAACCATTGTGACCCATTGCAGGCGAACAATCTAATGATCCCTAGTGACACCAATGGGCCTAAAAGGGCCAGGGATGGATTGTTACAGCACGGGGACCAATAGAAGCAAGGATCTATTATGCCACCATGGAGGCCAAGAATCAAATAATTCATTGTGACATCAAGTGGCCTAAAAGGGCATGGGATGCATTGTGACACCACAGAGGTTAAGAGAAGCAAGGAACCATTGTGACCCAATGCAGGCTAACAATCTAATGATCCCTTGTGGCACCGGGGGGTATAAAAAGGGCCAGGGATGGATTGTTACAGCACGGGGACCAATAGAAGCAAGGATCTATTATGCCACCATGGAGGCCAAGAATCAAATGATTCATTGTGACATCAAGTGGCCTAAAAGGGCATGGGATGCATTGTGACACCACAGAGGTTAAGAGAAGCAAGGAACCATTGTGACCCAATGTAGGCTAACAATCTAATGATCCCTTGTGACACCAATGGGCCTAAAAGGGGCAGGGATGAATTGTTACAACACGGGGACCAATAGAAGCAAGGATCTATTATGCCACCATGGAGGCCAAGAATCAAATGATTCATTGTGACATCAAGTGGCCTAAAAGGGCATGGGATGCATTGTGACAGCACAGAGGTTAAGAGAAGCAAGGAACCATTGTGACCCAATGCAGGCTAACAATCTAATGATCCCTTGTGGCACCAGGGGGTATAAAAAGGGCCAGGGATGGATTGTTACAGCACGGGGACCAATAGAAGCAAGGATCTATTATGCCACCGTGGAGGCCAAGAATCAAATGATTCATTGTGACATCAAGTGGCCTAAAAGGGCATGGGATGCATTGTGACAGCACAGGGGTTAAGAGAAGCAAGGATCCATTGTGACCCAATGGAGGCTAACAATCTAATAATCCCTTTTGACACCAATGGGCCTAAAAGGGGCAGGGATGTATTGTGAAAGCATGGGGCCCAGTGAAAACATGGTACAATCAAGCCACCATGGAGGCCAAGCATCAAATGATTCATTGTGACATCAAGTGGCCTAAAAGGGCATGGGATGCATTGTGACACCACAGGGGTTAAGAGAACCAAGGAACCATTGTGACCCAATGCAGGCTAACAATCTAAGAATCCCTTGTGACACCAGGGGGCGCAAAAGGGCCACGGATGGACTCTGACAGCATGGGGACCTATGGAAGCAAGGAACCATTATGACACCATGAAGGCCAAGAATCAAATGGTTCATTGTAAGACCAAGTGGCCTAAAAGGGCTTGGAATTCATTGTGACAGCACAGAGGTTAAGAGAGGCAAGGAACCATTGTGACCCATTGCAGGCGAACAATCTAATGATCCCTAGTGACACCAATGGGCCTAAAAGGGCCAGGGATGGATTGTTACAGCATGGGGACCAATAGAAGCAAGGATCTATTATGCCACCATGGAGGCCAAGAATCAAATAATTCATTGTGACATCAAGTGGCCTAAAAGGGCATGGGATGCATTGTGACACCACAGAGGTTAAGAGAAGCAAGGAACCATTGTGACCCAATGCAGGCTAACAATCTAATGATCCCTTGTGGCACCGGGGGGTATAAAAAGGGCCAGGGATGGATTGTTACAGCACGGGGACCAATAGAAGCAAGGATCTATTATGCCACCATGGAGGCCAAGAATCAAATGATTCATTGTGACATCAAGTGGCCTAAAAGGGCATGGGATGCATTGTGACACCACAGAGGTTAAGAGAAGCAAGGAACCATTGTGACCCAATGTAGGCTAACAATCTAATGATCCCTTGTGACACCAATGGGCCTAAAAGGGGCAGGGATGAATTGTTACAACACGGGGACCAATAGAAGCAAGGATCTATTATGCCACCATGGAGGCCAAGAATCAAATGATTCATTGTGACATCAAGTGGCCTAAAAGGGCATGGGATGCATTGTGACAGCACAGAGGTTAAGAGAAGCAAGGAACCATTGTGACCCAATGCAGGCTAACAATCTAATGATCCCTTGTGGCACCAGGGGGTATAAAAAGGGCCAGGGATGGATTGTTACAGCACGGGGACCAATAGAAGCAAGGATCTATTATGCCACCGTGGAGGCCAAGAATCAAATGATTCATTGTGACATCAAGTGGCCTAAAAGGGCATGGGATGCATTGTGACAGCACAGGGGTTAAGAGAAGCAAGGATCCATTGTGACCCAATGGAGGCTAACAATCTAATAATCCCTTTTGACACCAATGGGCCTAAAAGGGGCAGGGATGTATTGTGAAAGCATGGGGCCCAGTGAAAACATGGTACAATCAAGCCACCATGGAGGCCAAGCATCAAATGATTCATTGTGACATCAAGTGGCCTAAAAGGGCATGGGATGCATTGTGACACCACAGGGGTTAAGAGAACCAAGGAACCATTGTGACCCAATGCAGGCTAACAATCTAAGAATCCCTTGTGACACCAGGGGGCGCAAAAGGGCCACGGATGGACTCTGACAGCATGGGGACCTATGGAAGCAAGGAACCATTATGACACCATGAAGGCCAAGAATCAAATGGTTCATTGTAAGACCAAGTGGCCTAAAAGGGCTTGGAATTCATTGTGACAGCACAGAGGTTAAGAGAGGCAAGGAACCATTGTGACCCATTGCAGGCGAACAATCTAATGATCCCTAGTGACACCAATGGGCCTAAAAGGGCCAGGGATGGATTGTTACAGCACGGGGACCAATAGAAGCAAGGATCTATTATGCCACCATGGAGGCCAAGAATCAAATAATTCATTGTGACATCAAGTGGCCTAAAAGGGCATGGGATGCATTGTGACACCACAGGGGTTAAGAGAAGCAAGGAACCATTGTGACCCAATGCAGGCTAACAATCTAATGATCCCTTGTGGCACCGGGGGGTATAAAAAGGGCCAGGGATGGATTGTTACAGCACGGGGACCAATAGAAGCAAGGATCTATTATGCCACCATGGAGGCCAAGAATCAAATGATTCATTGTGACATCAAGTGGCCTAAAAGGGCATGGGATGCATTGTGACACCACAGAGGTTAAGAGAAGCAAGGAACCATTGTGACCCAATGTAGGCTAACAATCTAATGATCCCTTGTGACACCAATGGGCCTAAAAGGGCCAGGGATGAATTGTTACAACACGGGGACCAATAGAAGCAAGGATCTATTATGCCACCATGGAGGCCAAGAATCAAATGATTCATTGTGACATCAAGTGGCCTAAAAGGGCATGGGATGCATTGTGACACCACAGAGGTTAAGAGAAGCAAGGAACCATTGTGACCCAATGCAGGCTAACAATCTAATGATCCCTTGTGGCACCAGGGGGTATAAAAAGGGCCAGGGATGGATTGTTACAGCACGGGGACCAATAGAAGCAAGGATCTATTATGCCACCGTGGAGGCCAAGAATCAAATGATTCATTGTGACATCAAGTGGCCTAAAAGGGCATGGGATGCATTGTGACAGCACAGGGGTTAAGAGAAGCAAGGATCCATTGTGACCCAATGGAGGCTAACAATCTAATAATCCCTTTTGACACCAATGGGCCTAAAAGGGGCAGGGATGTATTGTGAAAGCATGGGGCCCAGTGAAAACATGGTACAATCAAGCCACCATGGAGGCCAAGCATCAAATGATTCATTGTGACATCAAGTGGCCTAAAAGGGCATGGGATGCATTGTGACACCACAGGGGTTAAGAGAACCAAGGAACCATTGTGACCCAATGCAGGCTAACAATCTAAGAATCCCTTGTGACACCAGGGGGCGCAAAAGGGCCACGGATGGACTCTGACAGCATGGGGACCTATGGAAGCAAGGAACCATTATGACACCATGAAGGCCAAGAATCAAATGGTTCATTGTAAGACCAAGTGGCCTAAAAGGGCTTGGAATTCATTGTGACAGCACAGAGGTTAAGAGAGGCAAGGAACCATTGTGACCCATTGCAGGCTAACAATCTAATGATCCCTAGTGACACCAATGGGCCTAAAAGGGCCAGGGATGGATTGTTACAGCACGGGGACCAATAGAAGCAAGGATCTATTATGCCACCATGGAGGCCAAGAATCAAATAATTCATTGTGACATCAAGTGGCCTAAAAGGGCATGGGATGCATTGTGACAGCACAGGGGTTAAGAGAAGCAAGGATCCATTGTGACCCAATGGAGGCTAACAATCTAATGATCCCTTGTGACACCAATGGTCCTAAAAGGGGCAGGGATGTATTGTGAAAGCATGGGGCCCCAGTAAAACCTGGTACAATTACGCCACCATGGAGGCCAAGAATCAAATGATTCATTGTGACATCAAGTGGCCTAAAAGGGCATGGGATGCATTGTGACACCACAGGGGTTAAGAGAAGCAAGGAACCATTGTGACCCAATGCAGGCTAACAATCTAATGATCCCTTGTGACACCAAAGGGCCTAAAAGGGCCAGGGATGGATTGTTACAGCACGGGGACCAATAGAAGCAGGGATCTATTATGACACCATGAAGGCCAAGAATCAAATGGTTCATTGTAAGACCAAGTGGCCTAAAAGGGCTTGGAATGCATTGTGACACAACAGAGGTTAAGAGAAGCAAGGAACCATTGTGACCCAATGCAGGCTAACAATCTAATGATCCCTTGTGGCACCGGGGGGTATAAAAAGGGCCAGGGATGAATTGTGACAGCATGGGGCCCAATAGAAACAAGGAACAATTATGACACCATGGAGGCCAAGAATCAAATGATTCATTGTGACATTAAGTGGCCTAAATGGGCATGGGATGCATTGTGACACCACAGAGGTTAAGAGAAGCAAGGAACCATTGTGACCCATTGCAGGCTAACAAACTAATGATCCCTTGTGACACCAATGGGCCTAAAAGGTCCAGGGATGAATTGTTACAGCACGGGGACCAATAGAAGCAAGGATCTATTATGCCACCATGGAGGCCAAGAATCAAATAATTCATTGTGACATCATGTGGCCTAAAAGGGCATGGGATGCATTGTGACAGCACAGGGGTTAAGAGAAGCAAGGAACCATTGTGACCCAATGCAGGCTAACAATCTAATGATCCCTTGTGACACCAATGGGCCTAAAAGGGGCAGGGATGTATTGTGAAAGCATGGGGCCCAAGTAAAACCTGGTACAATTACGCCACCATGGAGGCCAAGAATCAAATGATTCATTGTGACATCAAGTGGCCTAAAAGGGCATGGGATGCATTGTGACACCACAGGGGTTAAGAGAAGCAAGGAACCATTGTAACCCAATGCAGGCTAACAATCTAAGAATCCCTTTTGACACCAGGGGGAGCAAAAGGACCACGGATGAACTCTGACAGCATGGGGACCTATAGAAGCAAGGAACCATTATGACACCATGAAGGCCAAGAATCAAATGGTTCATTGTAAGACCAAGTGGCCTAAAAGGGCTTGGAATGCATTGTGACACCACAGAGGTTAAGAGAAGCAAGGAACCATAGTGACCCAATGCAGGCTAACAATCTAATGATCCCTTGTGGCACCAGGGGGTATAAAAAGGGACAGGGATGAATTGTGACAGCATGGGGCCCAATAGAAACAAGGAACAATTATGACACCATGGAGGCCAAGAATCAAATGATTCATTGTGACAACAAGTGGCCTAAATGGGCATGGGATGCATTGTGACACCACAGAGGTTAAGAGAAGCAAGGAACCATTGTGACCCATTGCAGGCTAACAAACTAATGATCCCTTGTAACACCAATGGGCCTAAAAGGTCCAGGGATGAATTGTTACAGCACGGGGACCAATAGAAGCAAGGATCTATTATGCCACCATGGAGGCCAAGAATCAAATAATTCATTGTGACATCATGTGGCCTAAAAGGGCATGGGATGCATTGTGACAGCACAGGGGTTAAGAGAAGCAAGGAACCATTGTGACCCAATGCAGGCTAACAATCTAATGATCCCTTTTGACACCAATGGGCAAAAAAGGGCAGGGATGTATTGTGAAAGCATGGGGCCCAAGTAAAACCTGGTACAATTACGCCACCATGGAGGCCAAGAATCAAATGATTCATTGTGACATCAAGTGGCCTAAAAGGGCATGGGATGCATTGTGACACCACAGGGGTTAAGAGAAGCAAGGAACCATTGTGACCCAATGCAGGCTAACAATCTAAGAATCCCTTTTGACACCAGGGGACGCAAAAGGACCACGGATGAACTCTGACAGCATGGGGACCTATAGAAGCAAGGAACCATTATGACACCATGAAGGCCAAGAATCAAATGGTTCATTGTAAGACCAAGTGGCCTAAAAGGGCTTGGAATGCATTGTGACACCACAGAGGTTAAGAGAAGCAAGGAACCATTGTGACCCAATGCAGGCTAACAATCTAATGATCCCTTGTGGCACCAGGGGGTATAAAAAGGGCCAGGGATGGATTGTTACAGCACGGGGACCAATAGAAGCAAGGATCTATTATGCCACCGTGGAGGCCAAGAATCAAATGATTCATTGTGACATCAAGTGGCCTAAAAGGGCATGGGATGCATTGTGACAGCACAGGGGTTAAGAGAAGCAAGGATCCATTGTGACCCAATGGAGGCTAACAATCTAATAATCCCTTTTGACACCAATGGGCCTAAAAGGGGCAGGGATGTATTGTGAAAGCATGGGGCCCAGTGAAAACATGGTACAATCAAGCCACCATGGAGGCCAAGCATCAAATGATTCATTGTGACATCAAGTGGCCTAAAAGGGCATGGGATGCATTGTGACATCACAGGGGTTAAGAGAACCAAGGAACCATTGTGACCCAATGCAGGCTAACAATCTAAGAATCCCTTGTGACACCAGGGGGCGCAAAAGGGCCACGGATGCACTCTGACAGCATGGGGACCTATGGAAGCAAGGAACCATTATGACACCATGAAGGCCAAGAATCAAATGGTTCATTGTAAGACCAAGTGGCCTAAAAGGGCTTGGAATTCATTGTGACAGCACAGAGGTTAAGAGAGGCAAGGAACCATTGTGACCCATTGCAGGCTAACAATCTAATGATCCCTAGTGACACCAATGGGCCTAAAAGGGCCAGGGATGGATTGTTACAGCACGGGGACCAATAGAAGCAAGGATCTATTATGCCACCATGGAGGCCAAGAATCAAATAATTCATTGTGACATCAAGTGGCCTAAAAGGGCATGGGATGCATTGTGACAGCACAGGGGTTAAGAGAAGCAAGGATCCATTGTGACCCAATGGAGGCTAACAATCTAATGATCCCTTGTGACACCAATGGTCCTAAAAGGGGCAGGGATGTATTGTGAAAGCATGGGGCCCCAGTAAAACCTGGTACAATTACGCCACCATGGAGGCCAAGAATCAAATGATTCATTGTGACATCAAGTGGCCTAAAAGGGCATGGGATGCATTGTGACACCACAGGGGTTAAGAGAAGCAAGGAACCATTGTGACCCAATGCAGGCTAACAATCTAATGATCCCTTGTGACACCAAAGGGCCTAAAAGGGCCAGGGATGGATTGTTACAGCACGGGGACCAATAGAAGCAGGGATCTATTATGACACCATGAAGGCCAAGAATCAAATGGTTCATTGTAAGACCAAGTGGCCTAAAAGGGCTTGGAATGCATTGTGACACCACAGAGGTTAAGAGAAGCAAGGAACCATTGTGACCCAATGCAGGCTAACAATCTAATGATCCCTTGTGGCACCGGGGGGTATAAAAAGGGCCAGGGATGAATTGTGACAGCATGGGGCCCAATAGAAACAAGGAACAATTATGACACCATGGAGGCCAAGAATCAAATGATTCATTGTGACATTAAGTGGCCTAAATGGGCATGGGATGCATTGTGACACCACAGAGGTTAAGAGAAGCAAGGAACCATTGTGACCCATTGCAGGCTAACAAACTAATGATCCCTTGTGACACCAATGGGCCTAAAAGGTCCAGGGATGAATTGTTACAGCACGGGGACCAATAGAAGCAAGGATCTATTATGCCACCATGGAGGCCAAGAATCAAATAATTCATTGTGACATCATGTGGCCTAAAAGGGCATGGGATGCATTGTGACAGCACAGGGGTTAAGAGAAGCAAGGAACCATTGTGACCCAATGCAGGCTAACAATCTAATGATCCCTTTTGAGACCAATGGGCCTAAAAGGGGCAGGGATGTATTGTGAAAGCATGGGGCCCAAGTAAAACCTGGTACAATTACGCCACCATGGAGGCCAAGAATCAAATGATTCATTGTGACATCAAGTGGCCTAAAAGGGCATGGGATGCATTGTGACACCACAGGGGTTAAGAGAAGCAAGGAACCATTGTAACCCAATGCAGGCTAACAATCTAAGAATCCCTTTTGACACCAGGGGGAGCAAAAGGACCACGGATGAACTCTGACAGCATGGGGACCTATAGAAGCAAGGAACCATTATGACACCATGAAGGCCAAGAATCAAATGGTTCATTGTAAGACCAAGTGGCCTAAAAGGGCTTGGAATGCATTGTGACACCACAGAGGTTAAGAGAAGCAAGGAACCATAGTGACCCAATGCAGGCTAACAATCTAATGATCCCTTGTGGCACCAGGGGGTATAAAAAGGGACAGGGATGAATTGTGACAGCATGGGGCCCAATAGAAACAAGGAACAATTATGACACCATGGAGGCCAAGAATCAAATGATTCATTGTGACATCAAGTGGCCTAAATGGGCATGGGATGCATTGTGACACCACAGAGGTTAAGAGAAGCAAGGAACCATTGTGACCCATTGCAGGCTAACAAACTAATGATCCCTTGTAACACCAATGGGCCTAAAAGGTCCAGGGATGAATTGTTACAGCACGGGGACCAATAGAAGCCAGGATCTATTATGCCACCATGGAGGCCAAGAATCAAATAATTCATTGTGACATCATGTGGCCTAAAAGGGCATGGGATGCATTGTGACAGCACAGGGGTTAAGAGAAGCAAGGAACCATTGTGACCCAATGCAGGCTAACAATCTAATGATCCCTTTTGACACCAATGGGCAAAAAAGGGCAGGGATGTATTGTGAAAGCATGGGGCCCAAGTAAAACCTGGTACAATTACGCCACCATGGAGGCCAAGAATCAAATGATTCATTGTGACATCAAGTGGCCTAAAAGGGCATGGGATGCATTGTGACACCACAGGGGTTAAGAGAAGCAAGGAACCATTGTGACCCAATGCAGGCTAACAATCTAAGAATCCCTTTTGACACCAGGGGACGCAAAAGGACCACGGATGAACTCTGACAGCATGGGGACCTATAGAAGCAAGGAACCATTATGACACCATGAAGGCCAAGAATCAAATGGTTCATTGTAAGACCAAGTGGCCTAAAAGGGCTTGGAATGCATTGTGACACCACAGAGGTTAAGAGAAGCAAGGAACCATTGTGACCCAATGCAGGCTAACAATCTAATGATCCCTTGTGGCACCAGGGGGTATAAAAAGGGCCAGGGATGGATTGTTACAGCACGGGGACCAATAGAAGCAAGGATCTATTATGCCACCGTGGAGGCCAAGAATCAAATGATTCATTGTGACATCAAGTGGCCTAAAAGGGCATGGGATGCATTGTGACACCACAGGGGTTAAGAGAAGCAAGGATCCATTGTGACCCAATGGAGGCTAATAATCCCAGGATCCCATTTGACACCAGGGGCCGTAAAAGGGCCAGGGATGAATTGTGACAGCATGGGGACCAATAGAAACAAGGAACCATTATGACACCATGGAGGCCAAGAATCAAATGATTCATTGTGACATCAAGTGGCCTAAAAGGGCATGGGATGCATTGTGACACCACAGGGGTTAAGAGAAGCAAGGAACCATTGTGACCCAATGCAGGCTAACAATCTAAGAATCCCTTTTGACACCAGGGGGCGCAAAATGACCACGGATGAACCTTGACAGCATGGGGACCTATAGAAGCAAGGAACCATTATGACACCATGAAGGCCAAGAATCAAATGGTTCATTGTAAGACCAAGTGGCCTAAAAGGGCTTGGAATGCATTGTGACACCACAGAGGTTAAGAGAAGCAAGGAACCATTGTGACCCAATGCAGGCTAACAATCTAATGATCCCTTGTGACACCAATGGGCCTAAAAGGGCCAGGGATGAATTGTGAAAGCATGGGGCCCCAGTAAAACCTGGTACAATTATGCCACCATGGAGGCCAAGAATCAAATGATTCATTGTGACATCAAGTGGCCTAAAAGGGCATGGGATGCATTGTGACACCACAGGGGTTAAGAGAAGCAAGGAACCATTGTGACCCAATGCAGGCTAACAATCTAAGAATCCCTTGTGGCACAAGGGGGCGCAAAATGACCACGGATGAACTCTGACAGCATGGGGAGCTATAGAAGCAAGGAACCATTATGACACCATGAAGGCCAAGAATCAAATGGTTCATTTTGACATCAAGTGGCCTAAAAGAGCTTGGAATGAATTGTGACACCACAGAGGTTAAGAGAAGCAAGGAACCATTGTGACCCTATGCAGGCTAACAATCTAATGATCCCTTGTGGCACCAGGGGGTATAAAAAGGGCCAGGGATGGATTGTTACAGCACGGGGACCAATAGAAGCAAGGATCTATTATGCCACCATGGAGGCCAAGAATCAAATGATTCATTGTGACATCAAGTGGCCTAAAAGGGCATGGGATGCATTGTGACAGCACAGGGGTTAAGAGAAGCAAGGATCCATTGTCACCCAATTGAGGCTAACAATCTAAGGATCCCTTTTGACACCAATGGGCCTAAAAGGGTCAGGGATGTATTGTGATAGCATGGGGCCCAGTGAAAACATGGTACAATCAAGCCAACATGGAGGCCAAGAATCAAATGATTCATTGTGACATCAAGTGGCCTAAAAGGGCATGGGTTGCATTGTGACACCACAGGGGTTAAGAGAAGCAAGGCACCATTGTAACCCAATGCAGGCTAACAATCTAAGAATCCCTTTTGACACCAGGGGGCGCAAAAGGACCACGGATGAACTCTGACAGCATGGGGACCTATAGAAGCAAGGAACCATTATGACACCATGAAGGCCAAGGATCAAATGGTTCATTGTGACATCAAGTGGCCTAAAAGTGCTTGGAATGCATTGTGACACCACAGAGGTTAAGAGAAGCAAGGAACCATTGTGACCCAATGCAGGCTAACAATCTAATGATCCCTTGTGGCACCGGGGGGTATAAAAAGGGCCAGGGATGGATTGTTACAGCACGGGGACCAATAGAAGCAAGGATCTATTATGCCACCATGGAGGCCAAGAATCAAATGATTCATTGTGACATCAAGTGGCCTAAAAGGGCATGGGATGCATTGTGACACCACAGAGGTTAAGAGAAGCAAGGAACCATTGTGACCCAATGTAGGCTAACAATCTAATGATCCCTTGTGACACCAATGGGCCTAAAAGGGGCAGGGATGAATTGTTACAACACGGGGACCAATAGAATCAAGGATCTATTATGCCACCATGGAGGCCAAGAATCAAATGATTCATTGTGACATCAAGTGGCCTAAAAGGGCATGGGATGCATTGTGACAGCACAGAGGTTAAGAGAAGCAAGGAACCATTGTGACCCAATGCAGGCTAACAATCTAATGATCCCTTGTGGCACCAGGGGGTATAAAAAGGGCCAGGGATGGATTGTTACAGCACGGGGACCAATAGAAGCAAGGATCTATTATGCCACCGTGGAGGCCAAGAATCAAATGATTCATTGTGACATCAAGTGGCCTAAAAGGGCATGGGATGCATTGTGACAGCACAGGGGTTAAGAGAAGCAAGGATCCATTGTGACCCAATGGAGGCTAACAATCTAATAATCCCTTTTGACACCAATGGGCCTAAAAGGGGCAGGGATGTATTGTGAAAGCATGGGGCCCAGTGAAAACATGGTACAATCAAGCCACCATGGAGGCCAAGCATCAAATGATTCATTGTGACATCAAGTGGCCTAAAAGGGCATGGGATGCATTGTGACACCACAGGGGTTAAGAGAACCAAGGAACCATTGTGACCCAATGCAGGCTAACAATCTAAGAATCCCTTGTGACACCAGGGGGCGCAAAAGGGCCACGGATGGACTCTGACAGCATGGGGACCTATGGAAGCAAGGAACCATTATGACACCATGAAGGCCAAGAATCAAATGGTTCATTGTAAGACCAAGTGGCCTAAAAGGGCTTGGAATTCATTGTGACAGCACAGAGGTTAAGAGAGGCAAGGAACCATTGTGACCCATTGCAGGCTAACAATCTAATGATCCCTAGTGACACCAATGGGCCTAAAAGGGCCAGGGATGGATTGTTACAGCACGGGGACCAATAGAAGCAAGGATCTATTATGCCACCATGGAGGCCAAGAATCAAATAATTCATTGTGACATCAAGTGGCCTAAAAGGGCATGGGATGCATTGTGACAGCACAGGGGTTAAGAGAAGCAAGGATCCATTGTGACCCAATGGAGGCTAACAATCTAATGATCCCTTGTGACACCAATGGTCCTAAAAGGGGCAGGGATGTATTGTGAAAGCATGGGGCCCCAGTAAAACCTGGTACAATTACGCCACCATGGAGGCCAAGAATCAAATGATTCATTGTGACATCAAGTGGCCTAAAAGGGCATGGGATGCATTGTGACACCACAGGGGTTAAGAGAAGCAAGGAACCATTGTGACCCAATGCAGGCTAACAATCTAATGATCCCTTGTGACACCAAAGGGCCTAAAAGGGCCAGGGATGGATTGTTACAGCACGGGGACCAATAGAAGCAGGGATCTATTATGACACCATGAAGGCCAAGAATCAAATGGTTCATTGTAAGACCAAGTGGCCTAAAAGGGCTTGGAATGCATTGTGACACCACAGAGGTTAAGAGAAGCAAGGAACCATTGTGACCCAATGCAGGCTAACAATCTAATGATCCCTTGTGGCACCAGGGGGTATAAAAAGGGCCAGGGATGAATTGTGACAGCATGGGGCCCAATAGAAACAAGGAACAATTATGACACCATGGAGGCCAAGAATCAAATGATTCATTGTGACATCAAGTGGCCTAAATGGGCATGGGATGCATTGTGACACCACAGAGGTTAAGAGAAGCAAGGAACCATTGTGACCCATTGCAGGCTAACAATCTAATGATCCCTTGTGACACCAATGGGCCTAAAAGGTCCAGGGATGAATTGTTACAGCACGGGGACCAATAGAAGCAAGGATCTATTATGCCACCATGGAGGCCAAGAATCAAATAATTCATTGTGACATCATGTGGCCTAAAAGGGCATGGGATGCATTGTGACAGCACAGGGGTTAAGAGAAGCAAGGAACCATTGTGACCCAATGCAGGCTAACAATCTAATGATCCCTTTTGACACCAATGGGCCTAAAAGGGGCAGGGATGTATTGTGAAAGCATGGGGCCCAAGTAAAACCTGGTACAATTACGCCACCATGGAGGCCAAGAATCAAATGATTCATTGTGACATCAAGTGGCCTAAAAGGGCATGGGATGCATTGTGACACCACAGGGGTTAAGAGAAGCAAGGAACCATTGTGACCCAATGCAGGCTAACAATCTAAGAATCCCTTTTGACACCAGGGGGAGCAAAAGGACCACGGATGAACTCTGACAGCATGGGGACCTATAGAAGCAAGGAACCATTATGACACCATGAAGGCCAAGAATCAAATGGTTCATTGTAAGACCAAGTGGCCTAAAAGGGCTTGGAATGCATTGTGACACCACAGAGGTTAAGAGAAGCAAGGAACCATAGTGACCCAATGCAGGCTAACAATCTAATGATCCCTTGTGGCACCAGGGGGTATAAAAAGGGACAGGGATGAATTGTGACAGCATGGGGCCCAATAGAAACAAGGAACAATTATGACACCATGGAGGCCAAGAATCAAATGATTCATTGTGACATCAAGTGGCCTAAAAGGGCATGGGATGCATTGTGACACCACAGAGGTTAAGAGAAGCAAGGAACCATTGTGACCCATTGCAGGCTAACAAACTAATGATCCCTTGTAACACCAATGGGCCTAAAAGGTCCAGGGATGAATTGTTACAGCACGGGGACCAATAGAAGCAAGGATCTATTATGCCACCATGGAGGCCAAGAATCAAATAATTCATTGTGACATCATGTGGCCTAAAAGGGCATGGGATGCATTGTGACAGCACAGGGGTTAAGAGAAGCAAGGAACCATTGTGACCCAATGCAGGCTAACAATCTAATGATCCCTTGTGACACCAATGGGCCTAAAAGGGGCAGGGATGTATTGTGAAAGCATGGGGCCCAAGTAAAACCTGGTACAATTACGCCACCATGGAGGCCAAGAATCAAATGATTCATTGTGACATCAAGTGGCCTAAAAGGGCATGGGATGCATTGTGACACCACAGGGGTTAAGAGAAGCAAGGAACCATTGTTACCCAATGCAGGCTAACAATCTAAGAATCCCTTGTGACACCAGGGGGCGCAAAAGGGCCACGGATGGACTCTGACAGCATGGGGACCTATGGAAGCAAGGAACCATTATGACACCATGAAGGCCAAGAATCAAATGGTTCATTGTAAGACCAAGTGGCCTAAAAGGGCTTGGAATGCATTGTGACACCACAGAGGTTAAGAGAAGCAAGGAACCATTGTGACCCAATGCAGGCTAACAATCTAATGATCCCTTGTGACACCAATGGGCCTAAAAGGGGCAGGGATGAATTGTTACAACACGGGGACCAATAGAAGCAAGGATCTATTATGCCACCATGGAGGCCAAGAATCAAATGATTCATTGTGACATCAAGTGGCCTAAAAGGGCATGGGATGCATTGTGACAGCACAGAGGTTAAGAGAAGCAAGGAACCATTGTGACCCAATGCAGGCTAACAATCTAATGATCCCTTGTGGCACCAGGGGGTATAAAAAGGGCCAGGGATGGATTGTTACAGCACGGGGACCAATAGAAGCAAGGATCTATTATGCCACCGTGGAGGCCAAGAATCAAATGATTCATTGTGACATCAAGTGGCCTAAAAGGGCATGGGATGCATTGTGACAGCACAGGGGTTAAGAGAAGCAAGGATCCATTGTGACCCAATGGAGGCTAACAATCTAATAATCCCTTTTGACACCAATGGGCCTAAAAGGGGCAGGGATGTATTGTCAAAGCATGGGGCCCAGTGAAAACATGGTACAATCAAGCCACCATGGAGGCCAAGCATCAAATGATTCATTGTGACATCAAGTGGCCTAAAAGGGCATGGGATGCATTGTGACACCACAGGGGTTAAGAGAACCAAGGAACCATTGTGACCCAATGCAGGCTAACAATCTAAGAATCCCTTGTGACACCAGGGGGCGCAAAAGGGCCACGGATGGACTCTGACAGCATGGGGACCTATGGAAGCAAGGAACCATTATGACACCATGAAGGCCAAGAATCAAATGGTTCATTGTAAGACCAAGTGGCCTAAAAGGGCTTGGAATTCATTGTGACAGCACAGAGGTTAAGAGAGGCAAGGAACCATTGTGACCCATTGCAGGCTAACAATCTAATGATCCCTAGTGACACCAATGGGCCTAAAAGGGCCAGGGATGGATTGTTACAGCACGGGGACCAATAGAAGCAAGGATCTATTATGCCACCATGGAGGCCAAGAATCAAATAATTCATTGTGACATCAAGTGGCCTAAAAGGGCATGGGATGCATTGTGACAGCACAGGGGTTAAGAGAAGCAAGGATCCATTGTGACCCAATGGAGGCTAACAATCTAATGATCCCTTGTGACACCAATGGTCCTAAAAGGGGCAGGGATGTATTGTGAAAGCATGGGGCCCCAGTAAAACCTGGTACAATTACACCACCATGGAGGCCAAGAATCAAATGATTCATTGTGACATCAAGTGGCCTAAAAGGGCATGGGATGCATTGTGACACCACAGGGGTTAAGAGAAGCAAGGAACCATTGTGACCCAATGCAGGCTAACAATCTAATGATCCCTTGTGACACCAAAGGGCCTAAAAGGGCCAGGGATGGATTGTTACAGCACGGGGACCAATAGAAGCAGGGATCTATTATGACACCATGAAGGCCAAGAATCAAATGGTTCATTGTAAGACCAAGTGGCCTAAAAGGGCTTGGAATGCATTGTGACACCACAGAGGTTAAGAGAAGCAAGGAACCATTGTGACCCAATGCAGGCTAACAATCTAATGATCCCTTGTGGCACCAGGGGGTATAAAAAGGGCCAGGGATGAATTGTGACAGCATGGGGCCCAATAGAAACAAGGAACAATTATGACACCATGGAGGCCAAGAATCAAATGATTCATTGTGACATCAAGTGGCCTAAATGGGCATGGGATGCATTGTGACACCACAGAGGTTAAGAGAAGCAAGGAACCATTGTGACCCATTGCAGGCTAACAAACTAATGATCCCTTGTGACACCAATGGGCCTAAAAGGTCCCGGGATGAATTGTTACAGCACGGGGACCAATAGAAGCAAGGATCTATTATGCCACCATGGAGGCCAAGAATCAAATAATTCATTGTGACATCATGTGGCCTAAAAGGGCATGGGATGCATTGTGACAGCACAGGGGTTAAGAGAAGCAAGGAACCATTGTGACCCAATGCAGGCTAACAATCTAATGATCCCTTTTGACACCAATGGGCCTAAAAGGGGCAGGGATGTATTGTGAAAGCATGGGGCCCAAGTAAAACCTGGTACAATTACGCCACCATGGAGGCCAAGAATCAAATGATTCATTGTGACATCAAGTGGCCTAAAAGGGCATGGGATGCATTGTGACACCACAGGGGTTAAGAGAAGCAAGGAACCATTGTGACCCAATGCAGGCTAACAATCTAAGAATCCCTTTTGACACCAGGGGGAGCAAAAGGACCACGGATGAACTCTGACAGCATGGGGACCTATAGAAGCAAGGAACCATTATGACACCATGAAGGCCAAGAATCAAATGGTTCATTGTAAGACCAAGTGGCCTAAAAGGGCTTGGAATGCATTGTGACACCACAGAGGTTAAGAGAAGCAAGGAACCATAGTGACCCAATGCAGGCTAACAATCTAATGATCCCTTGTGGCACCAGGGGGTATAAAAAGGGACAGGGATGAATTGTGACAGCATGGGGCCCAATAGAAACAAGGAACAATTATGACACCATGGAGGCCAAGAATCAAATGATTCATTGTGACATCAAGTGGCCTAAAAGGGCATGGGATGCATTGTGACACCACAGAGGTTAAGAGAAGCAAGGAACCATTGTGACCCATTGCAGGCTAACAAACTAATGATCCCTTGTAACACCAATGGGCCTAAAAGGTCCAGGGATGAATTGTTACAGCACGGGGACCAATAGAAGCAAGGATCTATTATGCCACCATGGAGGCCAAGAATCAAATAATTCATTGTGACATCATGTGGCCTAAAAGGGCATGGGATGCATTGTGACAGCACAGGGGTTAAGAGAAGCAAGGAACCATTGTGACCCAATGCAGGCTAACAATCTAATGATCCCTTGTGACACCAATGGGCCTAAAAGGGCCAGGGATGAATTGTGAAAGCATGGGGCCCCAGTAAAACCTGGTACAATTATGCCACCATGGAGGCCAAGAATCAAATGATTCATTGTGACATCAAGTGGCCTAAAAGGGCATGGGATGCATTGTGACACCACAGGGGTTAAGAGAAGCAAGGAACCATTGTGACCCAATGCAGGCTAACAATCTAAGAATCCCTTGTGGCACAAGGGGGCGCAAAATGACCACGGATGAACTCTGACAGCATGGGGAGCTATAGAAGCAAGGAACCATTATGACACCATGAAGGCCAAGAATCAAATGGTTCATTGTGACATCAAGTGGCCTAAAAGGGCTTGGAATGAATTGTGACACCACAGAGGTTAAGAGAAGCAAGGAACCATTGTGACCCTATGCAGGCTAACAATCTAATGATCCCTTGTGGCACCAGGGGGTATAAAAAGGGCCAGGGATGGATTGTTACAGCACGGGGACCAATAGAAGCAAGGATCTATTATGCCACCGTGGAGGCCAAGAATCAAATGATTCATTGTGACATCAAGTGGCCTAAAAGGGCATGGGATGCATTGTGACAGCACAGGGGTTAAGAGAAGCAAGGATCCATTGTCACCCAATTGAGGCTAACAATCTAAGGATCCCTTTTGACACCAATGGGCCTAAAAGGGTCAGGGAGGTATTGTGATAGCATGGGGCCCAGTGAAAACATGGTACAATCAAGCCAACATGGAGGCCAAGAATCAAATGATTCATTGTGACATCAAGTGGCCTAAAAGGGCATGGGTTGCATTGTGACACCACAGGGGTTAAGAGAAGCAAGGCACCATTGTAACCCAATGCAGGCTAACAATCTAAGAATCCCTTGTGACACCAGGGGGCGCAAAAGGGCCACGGATGGACTCTGACAGCATGGGGACCTATGGAAGCAAGGAACCATTATGACACCATGAAGGCCAAGAATCAAATGGTTCATTGTAAGACCAAGTGGCCTAAAAGGGCTTGGAATGCATTGTGACACCACAGAGGTTAAGAGAAGCAAGGAACCATTGTGACCCAATGCAGGCTAACAATCTAATGATCCCTTGTGGCACCAGGGGTTATAAAAAGGGCCAGGGATGGATTGTTACAGCACGGGGACCAATAGAAGCAAGGATCTATTATGCCACCGTGGAGGCCAAGAATCAAATGATTCATTGTGACATCAAGTGGCCTAAAAGGGCATGGGATGCATTGTGACACCACAGGGGTTAAGAGAAGCAAGGATCCATTGTGACCCAATGGAGGCTAATAATCCCAGGATCCCATTTGACACCAGGGGCCGTAAAAGGGCCAGGGATGAATTGTGACAGCATGGGGACCAATAGAAACAAGGAACCATTATGACACCATGGAGGCCAAGAATCAAATGATTCATTGTGACATCAAGTGGCCTAAAAGGGCATGGGATGCATTGTGACACCACAGGGGTTAAGAGAAGCAAGGAACCATTGTGACCCAATGCAGGATAACAATCTAAGAATCCCTTTTGACACCAGGGGGCGCAAAATGACCACGGATGAACCTTGACAGCATGGGGACCTATAGAAGCAAGGAACCATTATGACACCATGAAGGCCAAGAATCAAATGGTTCATTGTAAGACCAAGTGGCCTAAAAGGGCTTGGAATGCATTGTGACACCACAGAGGTTAAGAGAAGCAAGGAACCATTGTGACCCAATGCAGGCTAACAATCTAATGATCCCTTGTGACACCAATGGGCCTAAAAGGGCCAGGGATGAATTGTGAAAGCATGGGGCCCCAGTAAAACCTGGTACAATTATGCCACCATGGAGGCCAAGAATCAAATGATTCATTGTGACATCAAGTGGCCTAAAAGAGCTTGGAATGAATTGTGACACCACAGAGGTTAAGAGAAGCAAGGAACCATTGTGACCCTATGCAGGCTAACAATCTAATGATCCCTTGTGGCACCAGGGGGTATAAAAAGGGCCAGGGATGGATTGTTACAGCACGGGGACCAATAGAAGCAAGGATCTATTATGCCACCGTGGAGGCCAAGAATCAAATGATTCATTGTGACATCAAGTGGCCTAAAAGGGCATGGGATGCATTGTGACAGCACAGGGGTTAAGAGAAGCAAGGATCCATTGTCACCCAATTGAGGCTAACAATCTAAGGATCCCTTTTGACACCAATGGGCCTAAAAGGGTCAGGGAGGTATTGTGATAGCATGGGGCCCAGTGAAAACATGGTACAATCAAGCCAACATGGAGGCCAAGAATCAAATGATTCATTGTGACATCAAGTGGCCTAAAAGGGCATGGGTTGCATTGTGACACCACAGGGGTTAAGAGAAGCAAGGCACCATTGTAACCCAATGCAGGCTAACAATCTAAGAATCCCTTTTGACACCAGGGGGCGCAAAAGGACCACGGATGAACTCTGACAGCATGGGGACCTATAGAAGCAAGGAACCATTATGACACCATGAAGGCCAAGAATCAAATGGTTCATTGTGACATCAAGTGGCCTAAAAGGGCTTGGAATGCATTGTGACACCACAGAGGTTAAGAGAAGCAAGGAACCATTGTGACCCAATGCAGGCTAACAATCTAATGATCCCTTGTGGCACCGGGGGGTATAAAAAGGGCCAGGGATGGATTGTTACAGCACGGGGACCAATAGAAGCAAGGATCTATTATGCCACCATGGAGGCCAAGAATCAAATGATTCATTGTGACATCAAGTGGCCTAAAAGGGCATGGGATGCATTGTGACACCACAGAGGTTAAGAGAAGCAAGGAACCATTGTGACCCAATGTAGGCTAACAATCTAATGATCCCTTGTGACAGCAATGGGCCTAAAAGGGGCAGGGATGAATTGTTACAACACGGGGACCAATAGAAGCAAGGATCTATTATGCCACCATGGAGGCCAAGAATCAAATGATTCATTGTGACATCAAGTGGCCTAAAAGGGCATGGGATGCATTGTGACAGCACAGAGGTTAAGAGAAGCAAGGAACCATTGTGACCCAATGCAGGCTAACAATCTAATGATCCCTTGTGGCACCAGGGGGTATAAAAAGGGCCAGGGATGGATTGTTACAGCACGGGGACCAATAGAAGCAAGGATCTATTATGCCACCGTGGAGGCCAAGAATCAAATGATTCATTGTGACATCAAGTGGCCTAAAAGGGCATGGGATGCATTGTGACAGCACAGGGGTTAAGAGAAGCAAGGATCCATTGTGACCCAATGGAGGCTAACAATCTAATAATCCCTTTTGACACCAATGGGCCTAAAAGGGGCAGGGATGTATTGTGAAAGCATGGGGCCCAGTGAAAACATGGTACAATCAAGCCACCATGGAGGCCAAGCATCAAATGATTCATTGTGACATCAAGTGGCCTAAAAGGGCATGGGATGCATTGTGACACCACAGGGGTTAAGAGAACCAAGGAACCATTGTGACCCAATGCAGGCTAACAATCTAAGAATCCCTTGTGACACCAGGGGGCGCAAAAGGGCCACGGATGGACTCTGACAGCATGGGGACCTATGGAAGCAAGGAACCATTATGACACCATGAAGGCCAAGAATCAAATGGTTCATTGTAAGACCAAGTGGCCTAAAAGGGCTTGGAATTCATTGTGACAGCACAGAGGTTAAGAGAGGCAAGGAACCATTGTGACCCATTGCAGGCGAACAATCTAATGATCCCTAGTGACACCAATGGGCCTAAAAGGGCCAGGGATGGATTGTTACAGCACGGGGACCAATAGAAGCAAGGATCTATTATGCCACCATGGAGGCCAAGAATCAAATAATTCATTGTGACATCAAGTGGCCTAAAAGGGCATGGGATGCATTGTGACACCACAGGGGTTAAGAGAAGCAAGGAACCATTGTGACCCAATGCAGGCTAACAATCTAATGATCCCTTGTGGCACCGGGGGGTATAAAAAGGGCCAGGGATGGATTGTTACAGCACGGGGACCAATAGAAGCAAGGATCTATTATGCCACCATGGAGGCCAAGAATCAAATGATTCATTGTGACATCAAGTGGCCTAAAAGGGCATGGGATGCATTGTGACACCACAGAGGTTAAGAGAAGCAAGGAACCATTGTGACCCAATGGAGGCTAACAATCTAATGATCCCTTGTGACACCAATGGGCCTAAAAGGGGCAGGGATGAATTGTTACAACACGGGGACCAATAGAAGCAAGGATCTATTATGCCACCATGGAGGCCAAGAATCAAATGATTCATTGTGACATCAAGTGGCCTAAAAGGGCATGGGATGCATTGTGACAGCACAGAGGTTAAGAGAAGCAAGGAACCATTGTGACCCAATGCAGGCTAACAATCTAATGATCACTTGTGGCACCAGGGGGTATAAAAAGGGCCAGGGATGGATTGTTACAGCACGGGGACCAATAGAAGCAAGGATCTATTATGCCACCGTGGAGGCCAAGAATCAAATGATTCATTGTGACATCAAGTGGCCTAAAAGGGCATGGGATGCATTGTGACAGCACAGGGGTTAAGAGAAGCAAGGATCCATTGTGACCCAATGGAGGCTAACAATCTAATAATCCCTTTTGACACCAATGGGCCTAAAAGGGGCAGGGATGTATTGTGAAAGCATGGGGCCCAGTGAAAAC